>NC_134487.1:105200554-105470554 GCF_040206685.1 Ascaphus truei | reverse complement strand
GCCTGGGTGGGTGACTGAGTGACTGCCTGGGTGGGTGACTGAGTGACTGCCTGGGTGGGTGACTGAGTGACTGCCTGGGTGGGTGACTGAGTGAGTGACTGACTGTGCTTGGGTGACTGCCTTGGGTAAGTGGCTGGGTGGGTGGGTTTGTGAATGACTGCCTGGGTTGAGTGACTGCCTTGAGTGACTGACTGCCTGGGTGGGTGCTTGAATGACTGACTGGGTGGGTGGATGAGTGAGTGACTGACTGCCTGGGTGGGTGGCTAAGTGACTGACTGCCTGGGTGGGTGACTGCCTGGGTGGGTGACTGCCTGGGTGGTGTGTGTGTGTGTGTGTGAGTGACTGCCTGGGTGGGTGGGTGACTGAGTGACTGCCTTGACTGAGTGACTGCCTGGGTGGGTGACTGAGTGACTGCCTGGGTGGGTGAGTGAGTGACTGCCTGGGTGGGTGAGTGAGGGACTGACTGACTGCGCTTGGGTGACTGCCTGGGTGGGTGGTTGGGTAAGTGGCTGGGTGGGTGGGTTTGTGAATGACTGCCTGGGTTGAGTGACTGACTGCCTGGGTTGAGTGACTGACTGCCTGGGTGGGTGAGTGACTGCCTGGGTGGGTGAGTGAGTGACTGCCTGGGTGGGTGAGTGACTGCCTGAGTGGGTGACTTACCTTGACCGGGTTGTTTTTGACTGGCTTCCCCCCCTGCCCCCGATCCCCACGGCTGCTGCCTGGGGCGGGAGGGAGGTGGGCTGGGGGGGGGTGCGTTTGGTAGGCTGGGGGGGGGCATGGGAGGCAAGCTGAGGGGGGGCGAGACACACAGACACCCCCCCCCCCCCATCCCACAGTAAGCATTGAGAGCAGGGAGGGCTCCGACCAACTACGTCCCCTTTGTCTAGCTCTGCCCTCAGACCACCATTTAGCTCCATCCCCAATTCCCACGCAGCCGATGCCTCCTGCTCTCCTATCTCTCCCTCCCCCCCCCCCACACACACACACACATACACACTGTCTCTCTCTCTTACAGACACACTGTCTTTCTGAGTCTCATACATAGACACACACACAAACATTTTCTCATTCAGACAAACACACACATACTCTCATACAGACACAAACACTCCCTCACATACAGACATACACCGACACCCTCTCATACAGACACACCACTCCCTCTCATACAGGCACACACACACACTCTCATACAGGCACACACACTCCTTCTCATACAGGCACACACACTCCTTCTCATAAAGGCACACACACTCCCTCTCATACAGGCACACACACTCCCTTATACAGGCACACACACACACACACTCTCATGCAGACACACACAATCCCTCTCGTACAGGCACACACACTCTTTCATACTGACACACACACACACTCTCATACTGACACCCACGCACGCTCTCATTCTGACACACACTCTCTATACAGACAAACACTCTCTCTCTCTCTCTCTCTCTCTCTCTCTCTCTCTCTCTTTCTCTCTCTCACAGACACATTGTCTTTCTCCCTCTCATAGAGACACACACTCTCATACAGACACACAGACACTCCTCCCCCTCCCCCCCCCCCCATCCCACAGTAAGCATTGAGAGCAGGGAGGGCTCCGACTAGCTCCGTCCCCTTTGTCTAGCTCTGCCCTCAGACCACCATTTAGCTCCATCCCCAATTCCCACGCGGCCGATGCCTCCTGCTCTCCTATCTCTCCCCCCACTCCCCTCACTCCCCTCACTGAGCCGTATGACGGAGACTTTACCTGTCACCGCCACACAATGATGACTTGAACTATCAGGTCTGTCATCATTGCGCACAGCACAGGCGCCAGGGGAACATTATAGGCTGACGGAATTTTCCCATTCCTGCAATATACGGTCTCTAAAAGCAGAAATGGAGGGAGTATATTTCCAAAAAATCCATTTCTATTGACCATGTGTAATTAAAACTGGTAATGGTATTCTGGTTTTTGAAATAAAAGAAGTAGGGGTACTGTACTCTGGACATTCTAGCACCATTGAACTTCGACCACTGGACGCTGTCACCCACAGTACGGAAATAGAAGGGAGGTTATGGGGCTCTTCCATTCATCAGCAGTGATTAAAAAAAAAAAAAAAACCTTCAATATTTCCTTCCATGATAAATGAGCAGTCCCACATAGTTTTGTCTGCGTGTTTGGTCTCCATAAACCCACTAGCATAGACACAGTGCCAGACTCACTCAGCTCTTTTAACCTATTTAACCGTTAGAGTGCCAGTGGTTCGGCGACACCAGAGGGCCACCGGACCTCTTTCACTTTTGGGTTATGCGATCGCTCCAGAAGCATTGACACAACGCAACCAGTCCCCGGATGCTGGAAAGCTGGATGTTCAAAGCCCGATCAACTCTCCACCACTCCCCACCCTCCCCCCATGAAAATGAACAAGTGTCCATGACATACTTGGTCAATCATAAGGGCCTGTGGCGTACTTGGGCCCGTGCCGTATCACGTAACCGTAGCAGCTATATCATTAGGCACTGTAAAGGTTAAGCTGACGCTAACCTTAGTTAACACCAGTTAATCAGGGCACGGTATTCCCTTAAGCAAATAATGTGGTGTCAACAAGGATTTACTCCAGTAAAAAGCATAGCGTTATTTGTAAGGTCAGGTATTCTAAATTACATGCAACAGAGCTCATTACAGTTTAAATGATATGAATCCCATATTCATAAACTCTGTTAAGGTTCAAATAAAGTAGCTTTATTTCCTGATGTTAAGTTATTGCTAACTCTGGTGTTACTGACCTATCCAGACATTGAAATAGGGCTTTTGCAAAGGAGAAGAGGTACCAAGACTTAAAAAAAAAACTTCACGTTACAGTATGTAAAGATTACACAGCGTAATCCTGAAATAACGTAATGATAACCCTATGTTAATGAGCTGTATTATGGCTGCTGTTTTTGCATTACCCTTATTGAATAAAGTGTTAACTTAGTGTTAACTCAGGAAATAATAGGCAAACCTGTTTTTCGGTAATTTCCCATTATTTGTCCTGATTTAACGGAGCTTAGTGAATTTAGCCCGAAGCGTAAAAACACCAGTTTGGTGTACAAATCAGACATAATTAAATGAAGGGATCTAAATTATGGTAGCACAGCAGACATACAAAATGAACTGCCTCTGCATACAATACCCATAATTCTACCCCCGCCTGCTTTCTCGTTATATCACAGATGGAATCGTATACTAATGGATCCCATACTAGTAACATATAACAAGAAAACAGAAGGGGACTGGGTTATGGTTCTTACTTTTGTATACCATCACTGAGCTCAGTAGATACTGTATATAGAATAGCCAATAGAAAAGTAGGGCATGCACTCACAAGTTAAAATGATGAAGATTTATTACTCGGTGAACACTTGCGGTGAGGTACTGACTGGCTGGCCATGCTATAAACATTTATAAAGTGACTTTTTAAGCACATACCTTGCATCTTATGTACTACATTGGTTGATACCGAAGGTTTAACCTGTGAATTTGCTGAGTCAGAAGTTCCATTTGCCTCCATGTGTTCGATATCTAGAATGGTGCTTGTGCTAAGGATAACTTCACATTCACTAAATGGGCTAATTTGTCACGGTTCCAAAGAAATGTTTGTTTTCACCTGCAAAGACTTCCAGGAATGTGCACTCAAATATTGAAAGGTAAAAAATTCTTTAACAAAAACAAAAAATGTTTGGAACCCTTCAAAATAAAAAAAATGCTTATGCAGATGGTAACATTCACAATATTTTTTAGATAAATTGGTTTTAAGAGCTCTTGCAGTATATTATTTTGATTGGATTACAGTCACATAGCTGGCTTTTATGATATTCAAATAGAAATTTTGAGGCACTTTTTGTCTGACTTTAAACCAGTTGTCCAGATTGCTACAATTGTGTTTACACAAGTATTTCTAATCACAAGTTAATATACATATATATATATTTTATATCTGAATAGAATGTTCTTTCAGCATTCAGTAAACGTTGTCCTGTAAAGGTGTAGTGCCACTTATCCAAAGTACATACATTTTTGGTCCTGTACTGTATATAAATGAAAGAGAAAAAAACTGTATTGAAGAAGAGTTGATGTAAAAACTTAATTTGAAGGGACTTTTAAAACGGCAATCATTATGATGTTTTAAAAGCTGCTTTATTACTAAAACGTTGAGACCATAGCTGCCGAAGCACAACCATCTCTAGCAGGAGTGGCCAACTCCAGTCCTCAAGGGCCACCAAGAGGTCATGTTTTAAGGATATCCCTGCTTCAGCACAGGTGGCTGAGTCATTGAACTTATACATTCTATTTGGTGAGGTTTCCCTTCTAATGCACGAAGAGAACGGAGATTACTGTAGATGATGTTGTAATGTTGGTTGGTACTGTATGATTCTGGGAATTAGGTACAGTATTGAGGTTAAGTGCTTCTTATTGTGTATTTCATTAATACAGGCATTTTTTTTTCTTTTCTGTAATCTATTCCAGATCTCACTACAAGTAATGTCCTGTTCCACTATTTACTTTCTCAGAATTCAATCAATCATTGTGTTTCTTCTCCTCCCCGGTAACCTGACAATGTTTTTTTTATTTTTATATATATATAATAACTTGATTTTAAGGATCTCTAATTAAAAGATTTTACAAAATGATAAGCAAGAAACGATCACCACACCATAGGCAAAGTACCGCTTAGCAACTAAAGCCAGAAGATAAGAATACAAATTCTCTCTCATTGTAGTCGTTTCATTATATAACATGTATCCTGCTCTTGGTTTCCAGTCATTGACTGAGCCACCTGTGCTGAAGCAGGGATATCTTTAAAACCTGACCTATTGGTGGCTTTTCAGGACTGGAGTTTTCCACTCCTGATCTATAGTATACTAGCTGATATACCCGGCATTGCCCGGGATTTAATTTTCCCTCTCCCCCTCTGTCTCCGCTCCCACCACTCTCTCCGCTCCCACCTCTCTCTCCGCTCCCCCCCTCTCTCTCTCCGTTCCCCCCTCTCTCTCTTCGGTCCCCCCTCTCTCCCCACTCCCCTCTCTCTCTCCCCCCCTTCCCTTCTCTACCCCCCTTTCTATTTCTCCCCGTTCACATAAATCCTGTCCTGCCCCCTTCACATGAATGCGCCCCCCTCTTCCCTCCCAGTTGACAGCTCCGGTCCCCCCTGAGTCCCATGGAGCACCCCTCACTCTCTCCCCCGGCAGGCGGGAGGGTTGCTCCGCGGCTCACTGTTGTGGCGGGCGGGAGGGTTGCTCGGCGGGGGCGGCTCACTTTGGGTTGTCCGGCGGTGGCAGGTCAGTGGGGGGGGAGGGCGGGCAGGCGCCTCGGCAGCGGCGGTCACTGCGGGTGCATCCAGGGGGGTTGCTTTCCGGCGGTGGTTTGCTGCGGGGGCGGTGGGGGGGTTGCTCGGCGGCGGCGCACTGCGGGGGTAGAGAGGAGAGTTGGTTAGCAGTGGCGGCTCATTGCGGGGGAAAGCAGGGGGGGTTTCTCAGGGGCGGCTCACTGCGGGGGCGGGTTGGTCGGCGGTGGGTCACGGGGGGCTGGTTGCTTGGTGGGACGGGTGGGTTGCTCGTCGGCGGCTGTCGCCTGCGGTGTCGGGCAGGAGGGTTGCGCAGCGGCTCGCTCTGGTTCCCCCCCCGTTCACAGGTCCGGTCCTTCCCAGTTCCCAGCTCCGAACGTGGCCCTGCCTGTGATGTCACCCCGCCTCGCAGTCACAGAGCGCGAGAGCCAATGAGAGGCAAGGCCCGCCCCGCCAATGAGAGCCAATGCCCGTCCCGTCAGCCAATGGGAGCGCGCACAAACAAACCCACAAACAAGCAGATTTTGACTTTTATATATACAGGCATACCCCGCTTTAAGTACACTCACTTTAAGTACACTCGCGAGTAAGTACATATCGCCCAATAGGCAAACGGCAGCTCACGCATGCGCCTGTCATCACGTCCTGAACAGCAATACCGGCTCCCTACCTGTACCGAAGCTGTGCGCAAGCGGGGAGAATATAGAGCCTGTTACACATGCGTTATTTACATCAGTTATGCACGTATATGACGATTGCGGTACAGTACATGCATCGATAAGTGGAAAAAAGGTAGTGCTTCACTTTAAGTACATTTTCACTTTACATACATGCTCCGGTCCCATTGCGTACGTTAATGCGGGGTATGCCTGTATAGGTTACATAACATATGCTCTTCTGCTTATTTAGGCTTTCGGTCTTAAACGTGCAAACCAAGAGCAGGATACATGTTATATAATGAAACGACTAAAATGAGAGAGAATTTGTATTCTTTTCTTCTGGCTTTAGTTGCTAAGTGGTAATTTGCCTATGGTGTGGTGATCGTTTCTTGCTTATCATTTTGTAAAATCTTTTAGTTAGAAATCCTTAAAATCAAGTTATATATATATATATATATATATATATATATATATATATATATATATATATATATATATATATATATATATATATATATATATATATATATATATATATATATATATATATATATATATATATAAAAAAACATTGTCAGGTTACCGGGGAAGAAACACAATGATTGATTGAATTCCGAGAAAGTAAATAGTGGAACAGGACATTACATGTAGTGAGATGTGGAATAGATTACAGAAAAGAAAAAAAAATGCCTGTATTAATGAAATACACAATAAGAAGCACTTAACCTCAATACCTAATTCCCAGAATCATACAGTACCAACCAACATTACAACATCATCTACAGTAATCTCCGTTCTCTCCGCGCATTAGAAGGGAACCTCACCAAATAGTATTTATGAGTTCTGATTTTTAATACTATGGGGGTTATTAATGAAACTGCGAGGATCCTGATTAACGTACTATTGCACAGCTACTCCCTTTGACGTCAATATGTTTCCATGCAATAGCGCTCTGATCGGCATTCACTGTCGAAGGAAGAACGCGCCTCCCCCCACCGCCCCTCTTCGTGTGTTATTTGAATTTTTTCCATAGCAGTGATTTCTGAGTTCCTGGACGGGCGAGCCTGACATCGTGGAAGGGGAAGGGTAGATATTATGTAGGATCTGGCAATCATATTCTTATCTGATGTACACTGATTAATACTTTTTTTTGGTCATTAGGTTTTGCATTACCATACAATCAAGGATGAAATTAAAACTATAAAGGGCAACTTGGACATATCTTGTATACATTCAACAACTATTGTCCATAAGGATTTAGGGCCGTCTTTACTAAGCGGTACTAATCTATAAAACGGCTCGTAGCCCAATCACTTAAATGAGTGGTGAGGTTTCTAATGACTTAGGACCATTTAGTAAATACTGTATGACCCATAATCTTTGGGCAGAGCCACTATTTAATATTAGAGGACCAAAAGCCTCCTGTTGGATAGAATTGACAATAGAGAGCCCATCCAGTGTAATATACAGGTTTTTCTTTATTTCTTTTTCTACGCTTTATGACTCATTTTTTTTCTTGGGTTGTGCTTTACTCGGAGAGTGATATCCTGCCATTACTTGATTGTGAGATGAAAGGTTCCCAGGTTACCAGATCAAGAAAAAGAGTGTTTAAGGGTGTTGAGCCCCCTTCCAGGACAGCTGCAGACGCTCTCTATGCCAATCAGGTTGTGTGTATTTATTTCTGCACATCTAATCACTTGTGTGGTGCTGATATTGGATTCTAGTTGGTTTGCATAATTATTTTAGTGAATTTATTCTAGTAGCGCACTTTATTGTTTTCCTTCTTTGTTCCCAGGTTACCACACTGCATGTAAGGGAGGCATTGTCTCCTTGCTTGTTGTTACTATTATTAATACCAAATGACTGAACGTATGGAGAGGGTATATGTACAGGCAGTTGAGCTTGGTGGTCACGTTTGGCATTTTATGATTTTATTTTTTCATTGGATT
This sequence comes from Ascaphus truei, assembly GCF_040206685.1. Classification (NCBI taxonomy): domain Eukaryota; kingdom Metazoa; phylum Chordata; class Amphibia; order Anura; family Ascaphidae; genus Ascaphus; species Ascaphus truei. Next base: position 105,462,628 of record NC_134487.1, on the reverse strand, counting down.
TAAGCCGGGGGGAGGGCTCTGAAGGTGAACACCATTAATTTCAGCTACGGGGACTCCCTGCTTCCAGAGATAGTTACCTCAGTAGGGGGTGCTGGTAGCCGCTCAGCTTGGCTAGCAGGGTTGACGTAATGGCAGAGTTTCACAGCTCCTGCGCCCTATGGGTCACTAGGAAGCTGTGATGTCATCCGGTGCGCCTTCTTATTGGCCCATGTGACGCTAGAGCTTTAAAATGTAAACACCCCCTACGGCGGTAAGTATCTCCGGAAGCAAGGGGTTCCCAAAGCTGAAATTAATGGGGTTCAGCTCCAGAGGCCCCCTGCTTCAAACCTGTGTAAAAAAAAACTATTAAAACAGCATGAATTGCTCCTTTAATACATAATTTTTTTAATCTTAATTTATGTACTAATAAATGATGTATAATTTTTTGGTAACTGATTGCCTATTTCATGCTTCTAATACCTCTTCTTGTAGGTTGAAGCTTTGTTCATGTGCACTCCTGCAGTTATGTGGTTACACGCAGCTTTGACCTACTAGTGATATATTGGTGATCTGTGTGATTGTTTGGAAGTATTGTTCCATACAGACGATGCCACAACTCTATCTTATCTCAATCACCGGGGCGGCATGGGGAGTTAGGCCTTGGCCCCAGTGTCTACTGCTGTGCTCGCTACGGCGTGCGCTGCAGGAACAAGATCCACCCCACAATGGGGCCGGACCCAGTAGCTGCCCACATGTAGCGGTCGAGATGCGCGACCAGATATTCTGCCGACAAGAATTTTGTGTTTTCTTGTGGCGCCGGAGCGCTGGCCACGGAGCGCTGGCCACGTCACGGCGGCGATTCAGCCAATGAGGGCAAACCAGCCGCGTGATGTCATGGCCACGCCCCCCCTCCCCTGCCGTCGGATCTCCTGCTCCTCACTGATAGCTCAACCAGAGACCGCAGATCGCGGCTATCACATGGGTACGCGCCGCCAGCCCGTCAGGCGCACGTGCAGTAGTGTACACGGCTGTAGCCTTAGGAGGTTTACAAAACTACAGAGGTGAACAGAAAAGAATGCACCAGCATTGACAGTAGCGCATGTCACAGGAAAACAGAATATCCAATCAGATTTTCTGACTTAAAACATCGTAGGCCCTGTGGAATTATATCTAGATCAAAGCAATTTCGACCTACAGTACTTTTGGAAAGATTGAGTTAGCCATTAGTAGACATGATAGTGGCCAAACACAACTCCAAGTGCCTGGTGTCCTGTTCCAGTTATCGAGACCCAAAAGTATCCTGAGTCGACACATCTATAGAGTGAAAGTTTCTTTTAGTGTAATGTATATGTTCCTTCTGATCCAGAGCTCTATGATAAATCAGACTTCACCAGCTAGATGCCATTCTAATAGCTTCAACTTGCGTCAGAACTGTATATGGTTCACTGACCTCCTAAAAATGTCAGTAGAAATATTTCCAGATCTGTTAACACAAGGAGCAATTTAGCATCCAAACGTTAGAATACTGAAATAAATGGCATTAAAACTAAAAAGGTTGAGCCTAAAGAAAGGGATTTCTTCTCAGGTGACCAAGACATTGTCAAAGACCTGTTACATTGGAAATATAGAATATGTAGAGTTTTTTGGCATATCGCCAGACAAATGAATAATTCCAGATTCATCAATTCCCAACATTATGGATTTTCTGTAAATCATTTTTAATCAGGAGTGATTCAGAGCTCAAGGTACAAGTAGCAGCTCTTGATGTGTTATTTCCAGAAATACATTGCTTTGAATAGCTACATTCAATCCTTGATCAAGCCCACGGGCAAAATAAGACGGTGGATTAGAGATTCTGCTGTGGGATTTGAATTTGGTACTAGAAGCAATGGAGAAAGTACCTTCTGACCCCTTATTTTCAGTAAAAAGTGATTAACTACAAGACAGTATTGAACAGCCGTCATGCCTGCTAGAAGAGTGAGTTAAGCTCATTATCCCATGATGTACCGTACTGCATTGCACATCCAAATAAGGCTGTCTTGCAAACCAGACCATCGTTCCAATCTAAAATTGTATCTTCATTTAATCTTAACCAAGAAGTAGTGGTACCATTGTTTTGCCCAAACCCAGAGACCAACCTAAAAGAGAGATTACATACCTTGGACCTGGGCAAGTCTTAAGAGCTTTGACTATCTAAAATACGAGTTCAGAAGATCAGGAAGCATATTTATTTTGTAGGCCAATGCAGAGATGTTGCAGCTCATAAAGCAGCAAACTCTAGATGGATAAGAACAGCAACCTAAGATGCCTAGAAAGCAGCTGGTACCTCCTCAAATAGGTAAGGCTCTTTCAACCAGAACAATTGCCACGTCATTGCCTGAGAAACGGGAGGCAACAGCGGAACAGATACGAATGTAAAGCCGCAACCTTCCTTACACATCAATACAAAACATTACAAATTAAATTTGACTCTATCAGGAGAGGCAGTATTTGGGAGGAAGGTCCTTTAGGCAACCATTTATTTCTGCATTTCCCTCCCTCATGTTTGGGACTGCTCTGGGAGCATATCCAGTGTCATGCACTGACATGGTGGGACAGAAAAGGATGCGGCGCTTTTTAGTCCCTGATAATGTATTTTTTGTCCCTCCATGGCAGCTTGTGCTTGGGTCCCATCTTTTACTGCTTATGTTTGTGGCAGCACATTTTTTTTTTTTTTTTTAAATCTCTCTTTTGGGTGTTGGGTAAATCCATCTTTTTGCTCTAAAATGGCTCAGTGAAGCGGAAAGGAGGGGTGTATGCGATTTCCAAAAGATCTGATCTGTGTCCTACCTTCAGCTAGGAGGAGCTTGTTTCCAGTGGCATGCACTGGAGGAGCCAGGAGAAGTGAAATTACCTGTGAAGCAACCTTGTTTTACTCAGTATAAATATTACGTAAATCCATTATCAGTCAAACACATTTTCTGTTTTCAAAGACAGAACAAAAGGGCTACCCTGTGTACATTTGCTGTATTATAAGTCACATTACCCAGAAATCTAACTTTCTGAATTTTGTCTATCTTAGATAAAACCAGACTGGTCCCTTGAGAATTCAGTCAGGGGTAATATGCTCAAAACTGGAGGCCAGGATCATAGCAAGTCTTTTCGTATATATGTACGTTCTACAGTGTCGTTGGGCTGCAAGCAAAGCAATAATGTATAGGTTTTGTACTCTCCATAAATAAAAGAGCCATATTTTCATCACGTACAAAATATGGTAATGGTACTTCACCTTTAAATAAGCATTGCGTTCTAACAAATGCTGTTATTAAATTATAGAGGAGATCTGACCTGCCAAAATAGTACAGCCTCTTCCATTCCGTATTCCATCGTAAAATGGCATATGTACAAAGTGGTCAGATGGCACACACACCATTGCCAGGACTGCCATGATATAATGTGGGACAGAAAGTAAGCTTGTAGCATGGTTGCCGTCTATTTTTGTTATGTTGTGGAGAAACCTATAGATGATTCCGATTTCCTTTTTTTTTCAACTAGATCTATTATCTACTACTAGTTTCTCAATTTGCGTTGGAACATGCATTTGTTTAAATCTGCATTACTCTCGTGATATTTAAATGATTTTGAGCCCTTGAGTCCATAGTCTGTTTGTTTGATACGTTTCCTATTGTTTGTTTGATACTCTTCTTATTTTCTGATAATCACTTCATTGGAAAATGTTCTCAGTTCTGTGTATGTTTACGTGCCTCTGGCCCTGTTTTATTTGGCATCTTTTAGTTTCTCAAGGTTGCACTTCCGCAATTCCTGGGTGAAATGTCTGCAAGACGTAAACAATCAATGGAGGAGTTGTATTAAAGTCTCCTTGATGAAAAACATGGTCAAACAAGCTGCATCATGTTTATCAAAGGCAACATTCCTATTGCTCTTAATATTTCTTCTTTGATAAATGTGGTGATTATTGGCTCTAGTTGTAGTTGTACATCTAGTGTTGTTTATAGGCCATGGAGTAAAATATAGAACTTAATGTTGCAGTGTACAGTACTATCAAAATTAAAAGTGCAGCATCGGATATTTTAAACAATCACCATATTAAGGTAGAAAAAAGTATTTTATACATACAAATAATTTATTGATGACTATTTCTGGTGCTTTCAGGTTTTAATGTCTATTTCAATGATATTTGACCGTAACATTATTTGTGATTACCCACACATCCACAATGTGTGTTTTCTGATTTAATCTCATGCACTTCTTGTGTTCCTATTTAACAGAACATCCATTTTATTTGAAGAGGGATCAATAACAGGCTTAGAGTATTTTGTAAACCTCTTTTAGTTTGCTTGCCATCACTTCTTAGTCTTGCATAGGTATCTGAAGTGAATACAAATGTCATTCATATTATGACCATCAACAAATGTTACCATCGAACCGTATCATTTTAAAAAGTATCAGCAACTTGTGGTTTTGAGATTAGTGAAAACAGTACCAAAAAGCTTACATCTATTGCTCAGCATACTAAGGGAATTTAAGGCTAATAGCTGTTAATCAATCCTACTACCAACTCGCTTCCTCAAAGAATGATACGTGTGTGTCTGAGCTCCTTTATCCCAATGAGCACTGAACATTCTGGTCTCCCTCTAGGCATTGTAGATTAAAGCTGCATTACAGTTACAGTCTATGTAACACCAATCATGTAGTTTTCATGATTTAATATGAGCTTTACAAGTTTATTTCTTCCAAATTTGGGCCACAGCCTTCGAAAACAGCACAACGTTCCATGGTATATACACAATGGTACGCACTGTAGGTAGGCCATACCTGCCAACTAACTCCAAATCACTAATGATAAATCCAAGTGATAATTATCCAGTCTTTTTTTTTTTATACTCACTTGCTAGTCTGTTAGCAACTTTATATAATAGAGCAAGATCTCAAGACATTCACAACAATGGATATTTTGGAGAGGCCCACTGATACTGTAGTGTTTCTCTGAAACACAACAATAAGTAATTATGAACTTGTACATACTGTACACATAACAGACTCTGCATTGTGATTTACGCAACAGGAATGAAACATTAGATTGTTGGGTGTAAAATAAATCTGTGCAGCTATTTGTTTGAAAGCACTATTTAGTACAGTAAGTAGACATATTCCATGCCATTTAATCAATCACTCCTATGCCTAAAATAAACTGATGGCATTGGCATGTTCAGTACGTTTTTAATGTAGATGTCTGACACAATGTTAAATAAAATCAGAGAGGAATAAGTATTTTTCAGTTATTTACTTTCAACTTTGAATGTCCCAAAGCAACCAAATGCTTTGGAGTGTTTTTCTGATATTTATATAATCTCTTCTGCAGACGACACTTTCTGGTGCTGAAAGACACCTTACAACCCAATCAAGCCAATGGACTGGACGCTGTCTTCTATCACTGTATGGTGTTTTATGGCAGAAGACTGTTTATTAAATATGGGCATGAATGTTTGTAATGAAGCCAACTCTTTTCTTTCCGTTTTGTGCGGTGCTTTTTTTAAACTACAGTTTCTAGAATTAGTAATAGACCATATCGAAATCAGAAAATCTACACAATCTACACAACATCAATGTCAATTCCTATTAATACTGCTGCTCTGTTGATGGCTATATTATTTATTGATTTGCCACATCTAATATTTGAATGGCATGAATGATGATCACACTGCCAATTTCTGATTAGCTTTTAATGAAGTACATTTTCTCCTTCTTGAAAGTTTCGCAATTCACCTTTGCAGTTGAATATTGTATGTATTACAAAGAAATGTTTCTATTGGCGAGACCAATCGAAAACGGAGAAATACCATGCTTCTAAGGCTGCTACTTATGCTCTCCTCCTCACCAAAAATTGTGCATGTCACTTTATGTTCTACTTAGCTTTAAACTTGTTCCCTCTTGTAGAAGTCTGAATGTAATGGTGTATGATTTGGTTGTGGTGGAGGAGGACAGAATATGCAATTTTATATTGGTGTCTGGGAGTCATAATTTAATTGTAAGATGTGCCTGCTGAATGTGTCTCCTTTGAATCTTACACTTAAACATCTTCTCTTCTCAACCAGGGCTGCTCAACCAGCTTTCCCTTTTCTGATGAAAATTGATGGTTGCTTGATAAAATGTATTTGGAAAAAAAATCAAATTTTTATAGCATCAGTTTATGTTTAGGACACTACAGAACATTAACAAGCTGCAGAAGAAAGCAAAACGTTTATGAAATACATAAAGTGTTTGATTCCAAAAGTAAATGCTGAAAGGACAAGAACATATAGGTTGGTCGGATTGCATGCCTCCCGTTGTACGTCTTCCGTTTTTGCGTCCTGTAAAGCCAAGGTTTATTTCCATCAACCCTGACAGTACTTAGGAAGAAGAGCTTAATATTCAAATGTTGATGTATTATGTTCTATGTTATAGATTTAAATACATTTCTAGTCAACATATGCTTATTTGATAAAAAAAAAATGTATGAGGCTTTAAATGTAAATTTCACCTTTAATGAAGAGCCTTCTGTTGTGACAATATTTTACAGGCCAATATTTAATGTTTGTGTTCAAAATACAAATCCAGCATTTTTTTTGAAGGTCATCATACAAACTAAAGGGCAACATAAGATTGAGTAGTTGATGTTGGACAGGAGATTTTAAGACCTCAATTATATTTTCCCTCTTAAGTAACACCAGCCTTTATTTTATTTGCAGTATTTCTTGTTATTGTTTTGGTTTGTATTGATATGGATTCTGTTGGTATTCATAGCCACTGAGACAGGTTTTAAGTATTTCACATGTATATTTCCACCCAATTCCAAATACTGATGTGTCCTTAAAATGTAATAGGTGAGATAAGTGTATGCTCAGGAAATACCCAGCCTTGTTGGCATAAAGAATAACATTCCCACTGCTTGGCTTCCAAGCATAGAACACTGTTCTTGTTTCTAGTAGCTTAATCTTTAAAGTAAATCACATGCTAGCAATACATTATTTCACCTAACTGACTGATACATTTATTTGGAATGTGACAGTATTTACTGACTGGAAGCTCAGGATTTTAATGTGGTAAATCCAAGATTGTTGTAGCCTCTTGGTGAAAAGTATCCTTATACTGTTACAAAATAGCTATGCATTTGAATTCTCTCACTGCTATGTTGCCTTGTAGTTCTTCATACATACATTTTATGGTAGCCGTATAAATTAGAATCCTTTTTTTTTTTTTTTTTTTTTTTAAAGTCTAACGGAATTTTTTTTTTCTTTTTAACAGGTTGGTACTGGGGAAACATGACTGTCGGTGAGGCAAAGGAGAGATTACAGGATACTCCAGAAGGGACTTTTCTTGTTCGAGACAGCTCACACACAGACTACCTTCTGACTATCTCTGTGAAAACCTCAGCGGGACCAACCAACCTGCGCATTGAGTATCGAGAAGGGAAATTCAGATTGGACTCTGTAGTCTGTGTGAGATCCAAGCTCAAGCAGTTCGACAGTGTTGTCCATCTTATTGAGTATTATGTCCTTCTGTCAAAGAATAAGAAGATGGAACCTGAAACTCTTCCAAACAGAACAGTCCACCTCTGGCTAGTAAAGCCACTTTACACGTCTACTCCATCCTTACAGCATCTCTGTAGAATGACTGTCAACAAATGTACAGATAAGATCCATGAACTGCCATTACCTATGAGACTGAAGGATTATATCACAGAATACCGTTACCATGTTTAGATACATACACTTTTGTTTGTTTTTTTATCATGCCTTTAGCATGGAAAAGTATAGCTGTGCAAGTAGCTAGCAAAATCCAGGCAAATAATCCTTGACCAGTCATGTGTGCCATTCTGAATGTGAGATCTCTACAAAAGTGTCATTTAATTTCAAGAAGATTGTCAAGGGGCGTTGTGTAGCTGGTTACAAGATCTTTGAATTAAGAGCATTACAGAATTCATGCTATCCCTTTTCAGCTAAATCAGATTTGTATATTTGTATTTTCACTTATCTAAATGAAATTACAGGAATCAGTATGTCTTGATTTTGGAGTATGATAAATCATTGATCAGATGCTTTGTTTATGACAGAGCCAAAAGGTCTGAATTTTATTAAAAGTTTTTGCTCCAGATCTGTTTTTAAATTGCCTAGATCTCTATATATTTTACCTGAAACTTGGTTGCCAGAAAATTGAGAATCAACAAGGCCAAACTCACTTGGATTTCAAAAAAGCGTTGGTGCCATCTTTAAGCCAGTAATTTTGCCACGTTTGTGAGTTGCTTCTAATCCTTAGACCATAGTCTCCTATCCAAATGCAATTGCAGTTACTGTATCTTATGGGATCAAATGATACTAATGGGGATCAAGCATACAGTTTATTTTAGTGTATTCCGCTGTGCAAAACGGGAATAATATTTTGATAAATTGCTCCCCGTGTGACTCTGCATATATTTCAAAGTTGTGGAAATACAATTATATACAGCAAGAGTAGGATGGCAATAAAGTGCCAAAACAGTACAGAACAGTGTTCTGAGCTTGGTCATACATTGCATGCAGATTCACGTTGTATCAGCAACCGTTACATTAGATATAGGTTATTTATTAAACTACGATAGTGCCTCTCAGGGTGCTATCGTATGAAAACTCCCATTAACTTGAATGGAAGTTTCTGTGTGATAGTGACCCAATCAACACTATTGCAATGTAATGGCTAACCTCTACAATGTGAAAGGCTCCATGCATAAGTATTATGGGCATGCAAATAAGTATGTTAAATGATTACTTAAGATTGAAGACTCCTTCAAAGGCACATCTTAAGATAAGGTAATGCAACCAACTAAAGACAGCAGATAATAACTTCAGGACTCCTTGGTATGACTTGGTACATGGGTTAGCATTCTAAAGCTGTCCAATTTGAAGCTGCTTAATATGCTCAATTGTATGCTCTTAACGCAGACCGTTTCAGTTTGTACTGCATCACACTGTCACTACGTGATATTCAGGTAGTTGGAAGATGCTACCACGGACTGTATTTAGCATACAGTATTAAGGAGCTCTGGAGCTTTCTAAGGCTGCGTCCATAGAAGGACAAGCAGCGCTGAGCCGTGCGGACGCTCCGCGCTGAGCCCCTGCATCCTCAATGAGGATGCCTTGAGAGGGGGCTCACGCGAGCGTCCGCAGGCGTGCTGAGGCTTTGGAATTTTCAGCCGACAGTCAAGCTGTTTTTCAGCGCGCTGTCAGCTGAAAACATCCAATCAGCCTGAAGCAGCGTCAACGTCACAGCGCCGTGATGTCGGCACCGTGACGTTGATGTCAGTGCGTCGCGGGCGATTGGCCCAGCGACGTCACTGCCCCGCCTCCAACCACCTCCCCCCCCCCGGCTCCCTTCGCGCACGCTGGATCGCCTGCAAGTCCATGGAATAGCGCTGACTTCAGCAGGCGAGCCTCAGCGTCAGCGCGCCTCCGCTCTGCTGAACCGTCTATGGCCCCGGCCTAATGCGTTCTGTATGCAGAGTATGGGACATATTTACAAAGCAGCAGTAGCTGTACAATGTGAAGTAAGCCTATTCACTTCACAGAATGTACCCCCACACTACTGCAGTTCAAGGAACTACCCTCTATGTTTTTAATTTTGGAGCAGATCAACTTTCTTAATTGCACATTTATCAATGTTCAGTAACTCGCATGGTTTACAGATTGTGGCACATATTTACTTAGTGGTGCTATTTCTCATTGTTCTTTTTATTGATTTTCTAACATTGCTGGTAAACATGACAGACTTCAACACATCTTTACAATTTTCCATGGTTAAATTATACTTAAAAGAAAAAAATATTTAAGTAAAAAGGTATAAATCAGAGGCTCAAACTTAATAGAAAAATACACCATTTTTAAATTAAATAATTAACTCACAGAATGTACAAAACATAACTTTAGTCAGACACATATTACAGATGTTAGGTTCGGATATACTCTTCTCCTGTCTTGATACCTATTTAACCTGGTTCTTTTCTCCCTCTGTTTACCTCATCTATGACCTTGTGCAATTTGCCGCAAGAGACTCCAGGATGTGTGTGCGAAAGTCTGATATATTTGGTCTTTTTCACTCTGTGGTAGGGAGTCAATAAAGGGTTCCCATTTTGTACAGAAATTCTCAGTTTTTTGTTCCTTATTGGTCTCCGTTTCCATTTTATCTAAGGTCATTAGCTGAGAGAGATGTTTTAACCGTTTCCAAGTTTGGAGGGTTATACTTCACCCATTGCACCATTATAGACTTTCTAGCTGCCAGGAGTATAATTTCAGCAATCCTTGGGATTCCTGAGTCCCCATTAACTTCTTTCCACCCCATGTTCCCAAATAAAACCGACAGAGGTTCCTTCACAGTTACCACTTTTGTCATGTCATGTATATATAGTAGAACCTGGTCCCAAAAATCAGATATACACGGGCATTCCCATAGGCAGAGTTTTAAACCCGCTTTAATAAGCAGACATTTCGGGCATTTATTTTTAGCCTTTTCTATCTGTTTATATTGAAAAGTAAACGCATAATATGCTCTATGTAGTAATTTAAATTGTAATTCTCTCCATGTCTCTGATATTATTATTTTCCTGGTTCTACCCAATCCTACCAGCAAAGAGTCAATCTCAGTTATTTCTGGGAAGTCCTTGTTCCACTTGGCTGCCACTTTTTGCAATTGCTTGCCATGGTCTTTATCTCGGATCCTATCATATAATTCAGAGATCGAATATGTAATATTATTTTCAGTCCTAAAGTAGCTATCAAACATGTTGTTTTCTAATATCTCTTTCTTATAGTTCTCTCGACTCTTACAGTACTCTTGCAGTATGATCTGCATGTAGGGGAAGTAGTGAGATTGTGGGAATTCCTTCTTAACTGTGAGCTCTTCAAATGACATAAAGCGTTCCCGTTCTGTATCTACCAGCTGGCCTATATTTTGTATTCTCTTAGTTTTCCACGTCTTAAACATATTTTGAGATTCAACCCGGTTCGTGTTAGCTTATATAGGCTAAAATTTGGATATTTTGTAGGACATCCCACACTTTTTTCTCAGTGTCTTCCACGTGGCTCATGTATCTTTTATCAGTGGATTCCCTCTAATTACTAAAGATATATTTCCCCAAGTCGTGTGTAGGATCTCTTTCAGCGTCATCGGGAGTTAAGCTAAGTTCAATGGGAGGCCTTGCCAGCTCTTTAATCACTTCGGTTAGGATCGATTTAAAATTGCTTGCGTACAATTTTTCTAGGTCGGGGTTTCTATATTAACCCCCAAGTATTTGATTGGCTGTCTTGTCTTTTTAAAAGTGAGGTCTTCCTCCCACCTAACATTATTGTTGCGAGACAGCACTAGAATCTCAGTTTCGGAGACATTAACTAGAGACAAACATCAGAAGGTCACCCGTAAAAAGAGCCAACTTCACTTCCTTATTTCCTATTTCAATGCCTATATAGTCTGCCATGTCCCTAAGGAACATAATCAATGGTTGAATTGCTATGTTAAATATGTTAAATAGCAATGGCGACAACAGACGCCCTTGCTTTGTTCCTTTGTATAAATTGAATTCCTGGGAGATTATTCCCGCTGCCATGATCCGTGCCTTTGGACCCTCATACATAGTTCTAATCATGTTAAGAAACATGCCCGATATACCCATTCTTTGAAGTATATCAAAGAAAAATTCCCATCTAATATTATCAAAGGATTTTTCTGCGTCTACCAAAATAATTACATTGTTCCTATTATCTTGAGGATTTGATTTGGTCCAATAAAGGGCTCCTAATACTTTTATTATGTTCTTCACTGAAGATCTACTCTTTACAAACCATGTCTGATCTTTATGGATCATACCTGGTAATATTGCGGCCAGCCTCTCTGCCAGAATTTTTGAGAGAATTTTGACATCCTGATTTAATAAGGATATGGGTCGATAAGAACCTGGCACAAAAGGGTCTTTACCTTCTTTATGTAAAATTCTGATGAATGCTGTTTTCCCAGTTTCCAAATATTTCCCTCTGTCTACTATCTTTTTGAAGGCGTTTTGCAGGGGTAGTCCTACTTCTAGACCCAAGATCTTATATAATTTGTCCGTAAAGCCATCAGGCCCTGGTGCCTTCCCATTTTTAAGTTTCTTTATGACAGCCTCTATTTCTTAACTGGTAATTGGAGCGTTAAATTCTTGTTGCTCTTCATTCGTTATTTTTGGGAACTTTAGTCCCTGTAAAAACTTGTCTTGAGTTTCCCTGGTAGTATACAGTTTTGATAAAAGTCCTTAAACACTGTACATATTTCTTCAGGAGCTGATGTTAGTTCACCTGAAGCTTTACGCATCCTAAGTATGTGTTTTGGCTGTGTAGCTCGTCTAACTAATTTCCTAATAGTTTACCTGCCTTGTTACCATACTTATAAATGTTAAGGTCTCTAAACTGGAGCTTGTTTTGTTCCTTTCTGTGTAGCCATATTTCGCATACATTCTTTGCTTCCATGTATTTTTCCCTGTTTTCTGGGGTGGGATTTTGTTTGAAGTGACAGAACGCCCTGTTCAGTTCCTTGCTAGATTTTATGTATTCTGCTTCTGTTTCTTTCTTACGTTTGTTCATGTATGCTAGAATCTTGCCTCTCATTACCGCTTTAGCGGTTTCCCTATACAATTTCCCCTAATTTTGGTGTATAGCTTTTGTTTCCTGGAAATAGTACTAGCTATTGAGGAGGAAAGCTTTAAACTCCTCATTATTATGAAGATAAGATGGAAATCTCCAGATTCTATTTTTGTGTTCCCTAAATCCTAAATGTATCTCTAATACTGGTGCATGGTCTGATATGATTATATCTTTAATCGCCACTTCGGACACCTTGTCCATCATATGGTCGCTTGTTAGAATATAGTCTATTCTTGAGAAAGAGTTATGCGGGTGAGAGAAAAGGGTATCTTCTCTCTCAGTGGGGTTAAATACTGTAGCCTCCAGCAGTCTAACAAACCCAATGTTTCTTGTAACAGCCCTATGCTTCTCTGTGCAGATCTTGATTTTCCTTTTCTCTGATTTAGATGAGATTTATCTAAAAATGGATCACTGACAGCGTTAAAATCACCGCCCACAATTAGGTTACCTCCTCTTTCTTTCAACAATTTATCAGTAACACTCTGTAAGAAAGGTTGGCTTTGCTCATTCGGGCCATAAATATTATATACTAGCTGAGAGACCCGGCGTTGCCCGTGAGTTAAATTTCCCGCTAGGAGGGGGGAGGGGAGACAGTGGACAGGAGGGGGGGGGACAGTGGACAGGGGGGGGGACAGTGGACAGGAGGGGGGGACAGGATGGGGGGCAGTGGACGGGAGGGGGGGAAAGTGGACAGGAGGGGGTGGGGGGACAGTGGACAGGAGAGGGGGGGCAGTGGACAGGAGGGGGGGCAGTGGACAGGAGGGGGGGGACAGTGGACGGAAGGGGGGGACAGTGGACAGGAGGGGGGGGCAGTGGACAGGAGGGGGGGGACAGTGGACAGGAGGGGGGGGGACAGTGGACGGGAGGGGGGGACAGGATGGGGGGGCAGTGGATGGGAGGGGGGGAAGTGGACAGGAGGGGGTGGGGGGACAGTGGACAGGAGAGGGGGGCAGTGGACAGGAGGGGGGGACAGTGGACGGAAGGGGGGTGGGCAGTGGACAGGAGGGGGGGCAGTGGACAGGAGGGGGGGGACAGTGGACAGGAGGGGGGGTTTGCTTAAAATTTCCAGGTCCCTCCTCTCCACTCCCCCTGTATGTTTCTCCGCTCCTCCCTCTCTCTCCGTTCCTCCCCCCCCCCCCATGCGCAGCTCCGGTCCCCACCCTACAGTGTCTGACACACACACAGTGTCACACACACACACAGTGAGACACACACACAGTGACTGACACACACACACACACAGTGTCACACACACACACAGTGACACACACACACAGTGTCACACACACACACACACACTCACACACACAGATATGTCACCTCTCCGTTTCCCACCTCCCAGCGCCGCCGCCGCGAGGCAGCTGCAGGAGGAAGGGGGTCCTTCCGGGCGCCGCCATCTTAGGCACTCGGCGCCGCGAGGGAGGAAGGGGTTCCTTCCGGGCGCCGTCATCTTAGGCACTCGGCGCCGCGAGGGAGTCCTTCAGGGCGCCGCCATCTTAGGCACTCGGCGCCGCGAGGCAGCTGCAGGCTGCCTGCCCACTGCCTGTCACCCTGCCGGGGATGGAGGGAAGTGAGCGCCGGGGAGGGAGGGAAGTGAGCGCCGGGGAGGGAGGGATGTGAGCACCGGGGAGGGAGGGAGTGAGCGCCGGGGAGGGAGGGGAGTGAGCGCCGGGGAGGGAGGGGAGTGAGCGCTGGGGAGGGAGGTGAGTGAGCACCAGGGATGGAGGGAGGTGAGTGAGCACCGGGGATGGAGGGAGGTGAGTGAGCGCCGGAGAGGGAGGTGACTGAGCGCCAGGGAGGGAGGTGTGTGTGTGTGTGGCCGAGGGGGAAGAGAGTGGCAGTTGGGTGATGTCAGACCCACCAATCTGATTGGCCAGGGGCTGAGGACCAATCAGATTCACCGCATATAGCACTAACCTTTCAATTTAATATATTAAGATACATATATCCATATTGTTGATCTTGAGAACACACTGTACCACCCTTCCCTCTTTGTCACTCCAAGTTGATATAAGATCATATGGTAGTGTTTTGTTTATCAGAATTGCAACCCCCCTTCCTTTCTTTCCCACTGCTGGGGAGAATACGCATTCACCTACCCAGTTAATCTGGAGTTTCTTACTCTCTTCCCTGTTTAGATGTGTTTCCTGAATAAGTGCTACATCTGCTTTTAAGCGCTTCGGATGCTTTAATATTTTGTTCCTTTTAATTGGGGAGTTAATACCCTTGACATTCCATGAAACCAGTCACGTCATTAGTTAGTTGTTAAACTGATATTATCTAGCACACCTTTACATAATGTATATAATGACTTAAAGAACCTTACTTTACCGTGATTGTCTGTTGTTTCCTTTTTCTCTATCACAATATATCCGACCAGTGAAAAACATTTAAAATAATACATATATAACTCAGAATATAAAAAATAAACCATATAACACATATAGATTAATGACATTCCTTTTTTCCAGAAGTGACATTTGAGCCTCATCCTAGCTCACCGCTGCTTCCCTTTTACCCCATGTAACCAATTAGTAAACAACTTTTTTTTTTTGGAGAATTAATAAAAAAAAGACATATAATAATGTTCTCCTAGCAATATAACCCATCCATTGCTTTTGAACTTTATCAACTTAATATCGCTAAATGCAACAATCCTTGTATAAACACCTTTTCCTCCCAACATCCACATGATTTTATGCATGTACCATCTCTCTGTAACCAGATCAGATTAGTCCCTTTATGAGTGCAATACTTATTTCCTTGCAGCCCGGCCCATCTCAGCGGTGCAGGGAACTTGCAGGGGAACCTTTTTGCTTGGCTGCGCTATTTTCCTCCATGCTCTATCTCCGTCTCCTTTCTGAGGTTCTGTCCTCTGGTCCTGCAGCATGCTGGTGGATAAAGCGCTCTGCTGCTGCTGCTGCTTCTGCTTCTGCTTCTGCTTCTGAAAATATTTTAGCCCCTCCATTTATGAAGACTCTTAAAGTGGCAAGATATCCCAGGGAAAATGTTTTATTTGTCTTATATAGCATAATGCAAACTTTACTGAACTCCCATCTTTTATTTGATTTTGCAGCAGAATAGTTCTCAAAGATTAGGATCTTCTTTCTTCATAATTAAGGCTACCCAAATTCTTATAGGCTCTTAATATTGTTGATTTTTAATTAAAGTTCAGAAACTTTGCGATTACTGCTCGTGGCCTACCTTCCTGGTTCTGCCTAACCAGACCAAGTCTATGAGCCCATTACTCTTTGATGTTAGTGTGATCATGTGGTAGTCCCAGAGATTCAGGCAGCCATTTTGTGCAAAAATCCTGCAATTGAGAGGGTTTTGCCTCTTCGGGGACTCATATTAATCTTATATTATTTCTGCACAGCCTGTTTTCTAAAGTTGTATTTCTTTTTTTAAGAGTTTGAATGTCCTGCTGCATTTCTGGGGATACATTCTCTAGGACCCCCACTCTAGATTCAACTTCCCCCATCCTGGTGTTTTGCAGGGTTAGTTCCCCTTTAAGATCATTTAGGGATTTTTGCAATTAGGCATCAATAGTTTTGCTACAGCCCTGGCTAAGTTACCATAATACAACAAGCGACAGAGAAGCCCAATGCTACATCCAATATGACAAAAATACACAGTAAAATACTTATAAATTCTTTTGAAAAATGCTCATTTAGTTTAACCCTTTGGCCAAAGCATCGTAAGCCTGCAAGCCATGTAAAGGCAGACCCAGTTTGCAGATCCTAACACTACCAGATAAAATACTAATATACCTCTATTAGAATAAAGGGGTTCCTAAAATGAGCTTTCTGGGGTTCTGTGTGCTGTAAATTACCATAATCCCTGGGACTTTCTGCCTCCTGAGACACCCCTGATTCCTCTGGGTCTGCATGCAGCTCCTCCATGTGCTTGGAAGCCATCTTGGTGTGCTCCGACTTTCTCCCAGCTTTCACCTGCTTTTGCTGATATTTGGGGGACATCTGTGTCTGCCTGGAGAGAAATGTCTCCATATAAATGCTTCTCCTTACTTTTCAAGTTACTGTCCTCCTGTGGAGCTTTTCCTGCTTTTCCCCTCTATTCAGCTGGATTGAAACTGTGAGGGTTATATTCAGCCTGATGTCTCTGCAGAGACTGCCTACACACGTATCTCCCCCTCACAGGAGCATGCAAAGTATGCCTGCTTTTTGCTGTTCACAGGATCATTTGTTCTGGTTGTTTAAGCTGCTGATCCGTGTAGGAGCAGTGGGGCTGCAGGAGCTCAGGGGTATGGACTGTACCCTCTGGCACCATACTGGAATCCTCATTGGTGCTATTTTATATGACACCTTTCAGCGCCAGAAGACCTTCCAGCCCATTTAAATGGATGTGCACTAAAGTGTCGTCCGGTGACAGAAGATGTCTTATGGCAGGGGTGCACAAACTTTTCCCTGTGTGCACCCCTGCCTGCTCTCCTCGGCGCCTCGCGCCTCCCCTTCACCCCCTGCTCGGCACCGGCGTCAAATGAAGCACGGGGGTCATGTGACATCACATTGCCATGGTAACGTGACGTCACACGAATCCGCGGTGTCATTTGAAGCCAGGTTACCATGACGACGTGTCGCTGGAAGGGAAGGTAAGTGTATTATAGAGCCCTCGCATGGTCCCCCGACCATTTAATTTAAATGCCTGGGGGGAGAGTGCGGGACCACTATAACTGCCACGCCCCACCCCAGAAAATCGCGCACCCGTCTTATGGAATAGCACTGCTTAGTGAATATGGCCACAAATGTTTACTTTGCCAAGAACAGCAGTTGACAACTTACTCTGCTGCGATGCTGAACTAGTCGAATATTGTTTTTGTTTTTTGACGGTACACGGTGATGAACTTTGTGTAAAGGACCTGTATGCTACATGTGAAATTTATGTACATTGATTGAACTGTATTTTCCGAGTGTTCTTGCTCCTTAAGGTGCCTTACATGCTGTTTAGGCTTGTCCAGTGGCAAAAATGCTCTACACTTCTTCATTGCTACAGTTATACTAATCTATTCACCAGTTGTCCATTAAACTTGGTGGATCTGAAGGATCCGTTCAAATGCAACTATAATGTTGCACAATTGCAGTGTCTTCTGCTGGGCATAACAGCAGTTGCTTTTAATATCTACAGTGTAGAACACTTTATTTTATTTTATTTTTTACAAACATGCCTATTTAACAAGTGTGTAATCTCTGCTGTAACTATGAAACAAATTTCAGACTTTTAAATAAAACATGTATACTGAAACAATATGTGTCAGTGATCTAATTATGTGCAAGGGCCAAAATGCCTGTTCATTTGATAAATGTTATGGTCATTACATTGTGCCTGGGTGCATTAGCTAAAGGTTGATAAAGGAAAACATTAGGCTTGTTGGTATTTAACTCCAATGTTCCTTTTTGCCCTATTCAGTAAAGCCATATCGCAAGGGTTGAAGAAGGGGCTTTTTATTGTAGTGACACATCAGCGTTATTTATAAATAGCGGCATATCTAATTGCGGAAGTAACAGCTACTTACTTATTCACAGAATATTCACTAAACTCCAATACCTTGCAATATTGGGGTATCGTACAAAAATTATGCCAAAGTTTTCACCTACCCCAGACCAGCATTAGGGCTATCTTGCTTATTTATATAATGGCAACTATAAACATAGGAAGGATAAAACTAAACAACCTAGAATAAGTGCTAAACATATGTAGCCCCATTTCCCCGTACTAAAGGAACCACCAGTGCTGCTGTTACCTGTTTGGCTACAGAAGGCCTGAGCCTCCACCTCTAGGAGCCTGGGGTGTCGCTTGGTCGCCTAGATGCAGCGCCTCCACTTGAGAGGGATCCCTGTGTAGTGGGATAAGTCCCTCACAGGAACCAATATTGACAGTAATCACACACACAGGTGTATAAGAACGGGTTTTACTGAACATATATATAGTGGCAGCATGTACCACACAGTATATAACATATATAACCACAATACACCCTGTGAGAGTCCCCAAAGTACAACGGGTGCTTGGCACCAATGCACTGATGTCCTTTCCCAATGTCCGGGCCCACCCAAAAGTGTATGGAGTAGCGCTACCCCGTGAACTGTTGGTGCACTTAGATGAGGTACCTGTCCTGATACTCCAGTGTGCTGCCGAATAACAATCAGGGATCCGCTGATCCAGCGACATCGTCATCCCGAAGGCGTTCGTCTCTGCGTAGGGTGAACTCACACTGGAGGGTCTCACCTTTAAGAGTCTATTAATCGTAGGTGGTCTGGTCCCAGACCACAGGCCGTAATCACAGTGTGGCGTCACACTGTGTCCCTGACACTATGCAGTAAATAGGGAAGCGTCCCTTTCTAGGGCCTTCCATGAAGCAACCACAAGCTATACTTGAGATGGGGCCTATCTGTGATCTAAGAGGGCAATCTGGGCCTAGTCTGGGAGTCACTGACACCAAGACCCTACCTCCCCCTTCTGTGTCCTGGTTCCAAAAGCCTCCTCACGTTTCTTCATGCCAAACTGCCTCTTTCCTCACTGTGGATCTCACTGTCCTATTGGCTAACACTGCCCACGTGATCAGGCCGACCCCGAGCATTCTGGGAAATGTAATTCCCCTGTGGAGCTGATAGAAGATGGCCGTCGCTACTCTGTGTCCATTATGCATGCGCATGGCTGCCGCAACTCAGGGCGCTCTGCGCATGCGCGAGCCATATTCTGCGCATGTGCGGCTATCTGTAATGGCTGGGCCCTGCCTAGGCATCCGCTGTGGAGCTCCCTGACAGTGGAGCTCTCTCACTCTACTGCCGACATCCTCCTGCAGCCTCTAACGAACCCACATGCCGCACCAGCGGCACCCAATTGCTCCCGCAGCCGTTCCGCCCCCTTCCCCACCCAGCACGGAGGAAAGGGGGCTCGGCAACATTCTCTCCCTGGTGGAGACTTCAACATACCCGCTTAGGACAACGTATGCACGACAATTTTATATAATGGAAAATGCAGGGATATATCTATATATATATGTGACGGGAGCTTTGTGACAGGCTATGAATAATACACACCCAAAATATAACTAGGTTGAACCGGACGAGACTTAGATATGATACAATATAATTTATTCCTTGAAAAAGGTGAACACACGAGATATACAAATAACAGACAAAATATGGACACTTACTCAAAGGTTAGGACAAGAAAAGCCATCAGGATACAGGATGGGCCATTTCTTCCATAATTCAGTTTCAGATGAAGACATCACAGCAATACATGAAGATCATGAAGACACATGAAGACATTTGAGTAAGGGCTGACACTGGGTTAAATACCATTTCAAACCCATCTCTTAACCCTAGATGCCGAGGTGGCTAGAAAAAATCTCTTTGAAGCAGATTTTGGCTTCCATTGTAAGTGTGAAGTATCACACTTAAAAACACTCAGTTCCTTGGTTCCTGCCCCCAGTATAAACAATTAGGGCAGTTACCTTTTGATTACTGGCCTATGCTAATTCTTGCAGGATGCCCTTCCTGCCTTATTTAACATAGCAGATGGAGTCTGCATTTCTCAGAGCAGATCCAAAATTCCCATATACACTGTAAATAACTTCATAACTTCAGTTCAGCATTACTTACTGGCACGCGAGCCATACTAATACATTCCGTCACGCATGACGCTCCCAATGAGACTAAATACTACCGTGTAATACTAAAATTAAGAGAGATATTAATATCTGGCTCTTAGTACCGGCTAAACATCATGTGTCTGTAATCCTTATGTGCGAATCAGTCCCACGAATACACATATGTAGCTTTTAGCACGTTCAGCCGAGGACATCTCATAATATTCTTATATTTAATAAGGTCACTCATTCTGTAGCCCCACTCCTAAATCAGGGGCGTTTGGCCAGTCTACCAAATGGAATGTCTGGCAGGATACTATGGTTTGTAAGTGTGAGTTATTGTTAGGATGTGCTCACCACAAACGAGACGGGACCACGGTGCTGAGGTGGGAAGGTAGGAACACCACCCACAGCCACGAGAGCACGTCTTGAAAGTAGATTGGTCGGGGATTCCGGATCGGGGCAGGAGAGGTACGGTTGGTAGAGAGTGCCGTTTGCCAAATCCAGGGTTAGAGAGAGGGACGTTGTCGTTTACCGTAAGCCAGGATCGGGATGCCAGAGATGCGGAGAGTCGAGTAGCCGTGTGCCGAGTTCGGGATGCCAGAGGTACAGGAAGACGTAGCGGAAGCCGGTTTGGTACACGAGGAGGTCTGTAATAATAGAACTAGGGAGGCAGAGAATGGTAAAGACAACTGGAACTATGCTCAGCCAAAGAACCAGTGATTTTGGCAGGTATATAAAGGAGTGAGGGTCCAATAGGATTGCAGCCATAAAGGGGTGTGTAGAAGGAGCCAGCTGCAGCAGGGATAGGTCCCTTATGAGTCCCAGGAGATGAGGCATAAAGGGCAGCAATCTGGCTGCATTCAATAGCAGCAACAGTTTTGTTCACTGTACCTTTAAGAGGCGGTTGCGCCTCCATGTGGCCGCGCCTCCGTGTAGCAGCGCCTGCGGCTGCGTGCGCGGCCCCACGCCCTAATCCGAGGGCAGAAGAGAAAGAAGAACGTGCGCGCGCACTGTGCAGGAACTCGCGCGCCTCTCTCCGGCGTCCCTGCGAGCCACGAGGATGTCAGGCGAGGCAGCAGGTAAGTGGTAGACACGCCGTGAATGGCGTGTCTCCATAATCCTTACAGTACCCCCCCTTCAGGGGCGACCTCCGGGCGACCATGATAAGGCTTGGAAGGGTTTTTGCGATGAAAAGCCCGTAGAAGCTGAGGTGCGTGAAGATCCCGGTGAGGAATCCATGAACGATCCTCTGGACCGAACCCCCTCCAGTGAACCAGGTATTGTACTCCTCCTCTGGAAATTCTTGAATCCAGGACAAACTGGACCTCGTACTCCTGTTGACCCGAAATCATAATCGGAGGTGGAGAAGAAGTTTTCTTGGAAAAGCGAGGGCTGCGAAACACTGGTTTGAGTAAAGATACATGAAAAACTGGTGGAATCTTCATAGAAGGTGGAAGGCGTAGTTCGTAAGCCACAGGGTTAATCCTCCTAACCACGGGAAAGGGACCGAGGAACTTGGGAGCAAGCTTCATGGTAGGAACCTTCAACCGGATATTCCTAGATGAAAGCCACACCGTGTCCCCTGGAACGAACTCCGGCACTTGTCGTCGAAGGCGATCTGCTTGGAGTTTCTGTCTCCCTGTAGCTACCTTCAAGTTCTCCTGTATCTTAGACCACAAAACCTTCAGGTGAGAGACGTGTTTGTCCACTGCTGGCACCCCTGATGGTAGTGAAGAGAAGGGTAACCGGGAAGGATGGAATCCATAATTTATAAAAAACGGAGATTCTTGGGTAGAGTCGTTGCGGAGAGAGTTCAAGGCAAACTCGGCCCAAGGAAGTAGATCCACCCAGTCCTCCTGTGTATCCGTGATGAAACATCGGAGATATTGTTCTAAGCTTTGATTGACTCTCAATCCCAACCCATTGGTCTGTGGATGGTATCCTGAGGAGAACTGAAGAGCGATCCCCAACCTTTTGGAAAAGGCACGCCAAAATCTTGACACGAATTGCGAGCCCCGGTCAGAGACAATGGTAGAAGGAACTCCGTGAAGGCGAAAAATCTCCTGAATAAACACATCTGCCTGCCTGGGGGAATTTGGAAGACCTCTCAAAGGAACAAGGTGCGTCTGTTTGGAAAAACGATCGATGACCACTAAAATAGTATTCCTCCCTTTGGACTCTGGAAGTTCCACAATGAAATCCATAGAGATATGACTCCAGGGACGATCTGGAATGGGTAATGGAAGGAGTAGCCCAGCGGGTCTGACACGAGGTACCTTGTTACGAGCGCAAATGCTACATGCTTTGACAAACTCCTCTACGGCTTTAGCCCTCTCTGGCCACCAGAAGGTACGTTGAACCAGATCATTGGTCTTCCGTATCCCTGGGTGTCCTGCCGATTTAGACGAATGACACCACTCGAGGACCTTCTTGCGGTGTTGAGGTGCCGTGTAGAGTCTTCCCTCCGGAACCTTGAGTCCCCTCGGAGTCTGTGACTGTTCCGACTGAATTTTGCTCATGACCTCAAAGGAGTTGGCAGACAGGATACAACTAGAGGGGATAATAGACTCAAGCTGTTCCTCGGACCTGTCATCCGCAAGAAATTGTCGAGATAGAGCGTCCGCCTTTAGGTTCTTGGAGCCAGGAATAAAAGAAATAAGAAAATTAAATCGTGAAAAAAATAAAGCCCAGCGGGCTTGTCGAGCATTCAACCGACGTGCCCCCTCCAGGTAAAGGAGGTTCTTATGGTCCGTAAGGATGGTAATGGGTGTCTCAGTACCCTCTAAGAAATGTCTCCACTCTTCCAACGCCAATTTGATCGCCAAAAGCTCCCTATTTCCGACATCATAATTCTGTTCGGCGGAAGAGAATTTCTTAGAAAAAAAAGCACAGGGATGCAGTCTGGCTAACGGAGAAGTTCTCTGGGACAGAACAGCCCCAGCCCCAATGTCCGAAGCATCTACCTCCAAGGTGAACGGGAGTCCAGGATCTGGGTGGGTGAGGATGGGAGCAGACACAAAAGCCTTCTTGAGACTCTCAAACGCTTCTTTAGCGGTCACTGACCATGATGACGGATCTGCTCCTTTCTTAGTGAGGGCGGTTATGGAGGATACGGTATCAGAAAAATTGCGGATGAACCGTCGATAATAATTCGCAAAACCTAAAAAGCGTTGCACGGCCTTGAGAGTAGTCGGAAGAGGCCACTCCAAGATAGCTTTAAGTTTCTCCGGATCCATTTTGAAACCGGAATCCGAGATAACGTAACCCAAGAACGCCACGGATTTAAGGTGGAACTGACACTTCTCCAATTTCGCAAAAAGATGGTTCTCCCGCAAACGTAATAATACTTGTTGAACGTGTTTAATATGATCTTGAGCGGTCTTAGAAAAGATGAGGATGTCATCTAAATAAACAATAAGAAAAGTGTTGAGAATGTCCCGAAAGATCTCGTTGACAAAATCCTGGAAAACTGCTGGTGCATTGCACAACCCGAAAGGCATAACAAGATACTCGTAGTGGCCGTCATGGGTGTTGAAAGCAGTCTTCCACTCGTCCCCCTCTCGTATCCTTACTAAATTGTAGGCACCTCTCAGATCCAATTTAGAAAAGATGGTTGCTCCCTGGAGGCGGTCGAATAATTCTGGAATCAAAGGCAGGGGGTAGCGATTTTTGCGGGTGATATTATTCAAACCCCGATAGTCTATGCATGAACGGAGAGATCCGTCCTTCTTCTTGACAAAGAAGAAACCTGCTCCGACCGGGGAGGAAGACTTTCTGATGAAACCCCTTTCCAAGTTCTCGGCAATGTAGGTGTTCATAGCCTTTGTCTCTGGGAGAGAGAGAGGATAAGATCTTCCCCTGGGAAGAGGTGCGCCAGGAAGTAAGTGAATGGGACAATCAAACGGACGGTGCGGCGGTAGTACCTCAGAACGTGCTTTGTCAAATACGTCACGGAAATCCCAGTACACAGAAGGTAAGGAGTTGATCTTCTCGGATATGGTAGACACTCCTCCAATCCTCTGGAAAACCCTGGTACATGTCTTGGCACAAGAAGGAGCCCAGTGAACCGGTTCCCGATCCGTCCTGTCGATGCGAGGATTATGAAGTTGAAGCCAGGGAAGACCCAAAATCAACTCAGCAGAGGGCGTGTGGATGACATCGAGAGTAATGATCTCTGTATGGACGTCCACGAACTGCAGTAGGAGAGGTACCGTCTGAAGCGTGATAAATGCTGGCTTTAGAGGTCGACCATCGATGGCCTCCAGACCTACAGGCGTCTCCTTGTTGACAAAAGGGATATTGTTCTGTCTAGCAAAAGTTTCATCAATGAAATTACCTGCAGAACCGGAATCAATGAACGCCCGTGCCCGGGTGTGGAACCCCTCTCCAGACAGCATTATAGGTAAGACTATCCTGGTGGGAAGGATGTTTTGGATGATGGAAGAAGGGGTCAGTATTCCCAATGAAACTCTCCCGGATCTCAGTGGGAGCTGGCGTTTCCCGGTCTATGGGGACACTGGGACACGGCGTGAGTGGAATTGCCACAGTACATGCAAAGACCGGCCGTGCGCCTACGTAACTTCTCAGCCGGAGATAGTCTGTTGCCCCCCAACTGCATGGGTTCAGGAATGTCCCCGGAAGAAGGTGACGGAGCCACGAAGGAGGGTGCAAGAGTTCTTGGAACCCGTAAACGATAATGAGAACGTTCGTATTTACGTTCCAGCAGGCGTTGATCCACCCGAATAGCCAGAGCGATTAAGTCCTCTAGGTTAGTAGGACGATCTCGTGCGGCGAGCTCGTCCTTTAGGGTCTCCGATAATCCTTGCCAGAACGCGGAAGATAGGGCGTCATCGTTCCAACCCGTCTCAGCAGCAAGAGTGCGAAACTCCACCGCATATACAGCAACCGAACGGTCTCCCTGGTTAATGTGGTGAAGAGCAGAAGCTGCCGTTAACTTCCGTGCTGGTGTATCAAAAACTCTTCGGAATTCCTCAACGAAGAGATCGATGTCCTGTGTGAGCGCCCCTTGTTGCTCCCAGATGGGAGAGGCCCATGCCAGTGCCTGGTCGGTGAGAAGGGAGTAGATGTAGCCAACCCTGGAGACAGAAGACACAAAGCGAGAGGGAGAGAGACGAAATTGTACAAGACATTGGTTAATGAATCCCCGACATCCTTGATGATCCCCCGCATAATGTCTTGGTGGCGGAATACGTGGTTCCGGAGTGAACGGAGATAACGAAAAAGGATTAGGCTGTGCAGGGGGTGCCACGAGTGGAGATTGCCGAGTGAGGGTTCGGACCTGAAGAGTAAGAGAGTGGAGGCTTTGCTGTATGGTATCCATCCGTCTATCGGATTGCTCCAAATAAGTCTCTAATCTGGTAAACAGAGCACAATGGGCATTTAAAGTCCGCTCCACTTCAGCTTGGTCCATGTTTGTTGGGCTGAGCATAATGTTAGGATGTGCTCACCACAAACGAGACGGGACCACGGTGCTGAGGTGGGAAGGTAGGAACACCACCCACAGCCACGAGAGCACGTCTTGAAAGTAGATTGGTCGGGGATTCCGGATCGGGGCAGGAGAGGTACGGTTGGTAGAGAGTGCCGTTTGCCAAATCCAGGGTTAGAGAGAGGGACGTTGTCGTTTACCGTAAGCCAGGATCGGGATGCCAGAGATGCGGAGAGTCGAGTAGCCGTGTGCCGAGTTCGGGATGCCAGAGGTACAGGAAGACGTAGCGGAAGCCGGTTTGGTACACGAGGAGGTCTGTAATAATAGAACTAGGGAGGCAGAGAATGGTAAAGACAACTGGAACTATGCTCAGCCAAAGAACCAGTGATTTTGGCAGGTATATAAAGGAGTGAGGGTCCAATAGGATTGCAGCCATAAAGGGGTGTGTAGAAGGAGCCAGCTGCAGCAGGGATAGGTCCCTTATGAGTCCCAGGAGATGAGGCATAAAGGGCAGCAATCTGGCTGCATTCAATAGCAGCAACAGTTTTGTTCACTGTACCTTTAAGAGGCGGTTGCGCCTCCATGTGGCCGCGCCTCCGTGTAGCAGCGCCTGCGGCTGCGTGCGCGGCCCCACGCCCTAATCCGAGGGCAGAAGAGAAAGAAGAACGTGCGCGCGCGCGCACTGTGCAGGAACTCGCGCGCCTCTCTCCGGCGTCCCTGCGAGCCACGAGGATGTCAGGTGAGGCAGCAGGTAAGTGGTAGACACGCCGTGAACGGCGTGTCTCCATAATCCTTACAGTACCCCCCCCTTCAGGGGCGACCTCCGGGCGACCATGATAAGGCTTGGAAGGGTTTTTGCGATGAAAAGCCCGTAGAAGCTGAGGTGCGTGAAGATCCCGGTGAGGAATCCATGAACGATCCTCTGGACCGAACCCCCTCCAGTGAACCAGGTATTGTACTCCTCCTCTGGAAATTCTTGAATCCAGGACAAACTGGACCTCGTACTCCTGTTGACCCGAAATCATAATCGGAGGTGGAGAAGAAGTTTTCTTGGAAAAGCGAGGGCTGCGAAACACTGGTTTGAGTAAAGATACATGAAAAACTGGTGGAATCTTCATAGAAGGTGGAAGGCGTAGTTCGTAAGCCACAGGGTTAATCCTCCTAACCACGGGAAAGGGACCGAGGAACTTGGGAGCAAGCTTCATGGTAGGAACCTTCAACCGGATATTCCTAGATGAAAGCCACACCGTGTCCCCTGGAACGAACTCCGGCACTTGTCGTCGAAGGCGATCTGCTTGGAGTTTCTGTCTCCCTGTAGCTACCTTCAAGTTCTCCTGTATCTTAGACCACAAAACCTTCAGGTGAGAGACGTGTTTGTCCACTGCTGGCACCCCTGATGGTAGTGAAGATAAGGGTAACCGGGAAGGATGGAATCCATAATTTATAAAAAACGGAGATTCTTGGGTAGAGTCGTTGCGGAGAGAGTTCAAGGCAAACTCGGCCCAAGGAAGTAGATCCACCCAGTCCTCCTGTGTATCCGTGATGAAACATCGGAGATATTGTTCTAAGCTTTGATTGACTCTCTCCGTTTGCCCATTGGTCTGTGGATGGTATCCTGAGGAGAACTGAAGAGCGATCCCCAACCTTTTGGAAAAGGCACGCCAAAATCTTGACACGAATTGCGAGCCCCGGTCAGAGACAATGGTAGAAGGAACTCCGTGAAGGCGAAAAATCTCCTGAATAAACACATCTGCCTGCCTGGGGGAATTTGGAAGACCTCTCAAAGGAACAAGGTGCGTCTGTTTGGAAAAACGATCGATGACCACTAAAATAGTATTCCTCCCTTTGGACTCTGGAAGTTCCACAATGAAATCCATAGAGATATGACTCCAGGGACGATCTGGAATGGGTAATGGAAGGAGTAGCCCAGCGGGTCTGACACGAGGTACCTTGTTACGAGCGCAAATGCTACATGCTTTGACAAACTCCTCTACGTCTTTAGCCCTCTCTGGCCACCAGAAGGTACGTTGAACCAGATCATTGGTCTTCCGTATCCCTGGGTGTCCTGCCGATTTAGACGAATGACACCACTCGAGGACCTTCTTGCGGTGTTGAGGTGCCGTGTAGAGTCTTCCCTCCGGAACCTTGAGTCCCCTCGGAGTCTGTGACTGTTCCGACTGAATTTTGCTCATGACCTCAAAGGAGTTGGCAGACAGGATACAACTAGAGGGGATAATAGACTCAAGCTGTTCCTCGGACCTGTCATCCGCAAGAAATTGTCGAGATAGAGCGTCCGCCTTTAGGTTCTTGGAGCCAGGAATAAAAGAAATAAGAAAATTAAATCGTGAAAAAAATAAAGCCCAGCGGGCTTGTCGAGCATTCAACCGACGTGCCCCCTCCAGGTAAAGGAGGTTCTTATGGTCCGTAAGGATGGTAATGGGTGTCTCAGTACCCTCTAAGAAATGTCTCCACTCTTCCAACGCCAATTTGATCGCCAAAAGCTCCCTATTTCCGACATCATAATTCTGTTCGGCGGAAGAGAATTTCTTAGAAAAAAAAGCACAGGGATGCAGTCTGGCTAACGGAGAAGTTCTCTGGGACAGAACAGCCCCAGCCCCAATGTCCGAAGCATCTACCTCCAAGGTGAACGGGAGTCCAGGATCTGGGTGGGTGAGGATGGGAGCAGACACAAAAGCCTTCTTGAGACTCTCAAACGCTTCTTTAGCGGTCACTGACCATGATGACGGATCTGCCCCTTTCTTAGTGAGGGCGGTTATGGAGGATACGGTATCAGAAAAATTGCGGATGAACCGTCGATAATAATTCGCAAAACCTAAAAAGCGTTGCACGGCCTTGAGAGTAGTCGGAAGAGGCCACTCCAAGATAGCTTTAAGTTTCTCCGGATCCATTTTGAAACCGGAATCCGAGATAACGTAACCCAAGAACGCCACGGATTTAAGGTGGAACTGACACTTCTCCAATTTCGCAAAAAGATGGTTCTCCCGCAAACGTAATAATACTTGTTGAACGTGTTTAATATGATCTTGAGCGGTCTTAGAAAAGATGAGGATGTCATCTAAATAAACAATAAGAAAAGTGTTGAGAATGTCCCGAAAGATCTCGTTGACAAAATCCTGGAAAACTGCTGGTGCATTGCACAACCCGAAAGGCATAACAAGATACTCGTAGTGGCCGTCATGGGTGTTGAAAGCAGTCTTCCACTCGTCCCCCTCTCGTATCCTTACTAAATTGTAGGCACCTCTCAGATCCAATTTAGAAAAGATGGTTGCTCCCTGGAGGCGGTCGAATAATTCTGGAATCAAAGGCAGGGGGTAGCGATTTTTGCGGGTGATATTATTCAAACCCCGATAGTCTATGCATGGACGGAGAGATCCGTCCTTCTTCTTGACAAAGAAGAAACCTGCTCTGACCGGGGAGGAAGACTTTCTGATGAAACCCCTTTCCAAGTTCTCGGCAATGTAGGTGTTCATAGCCTTTGTCTCTGGGAGAGAGAGAGGATAAGATCTTCCCCTGGGAAGAGGTGCGCCAGGAAGTAAGTGAATGGGACAATCAAACGGACGGTGCGGCGGTAGTACCTCAGAACGTGCTTTGTCAAATACGTCACGGAAATCCCAGTACACAGAAGGTAAGGAGTTGATCTTCTCGGATATGGTAGACACTCCTCCAATCCTCTGGAAAACCCTGGTACATGTCTTGGCACAAGAAGGAGCCCAGTGAACCGGTTCCCGATCCGTCCTGTCGATGCGAGGATTATGAAGTTGAAGCCAGGGAAGACCCAAAATCAACTCAGCAGAGGGCGTGTGGATGACATCGAGAGTAATGATCTCTGTATGGACGTCCACGAACTGCAGTAGGAGAGGTACCGTCTGAAGCGTGATAAATGCTGGCTTTAGAGGTCGACCATCGATGGCCTCCAGACCTACAGGCGTCTCCTTGTTGACAAAAGGGATATTGTTCTGTCTAGCAAAAGTTTCATCAATGAAATTACCTGCAGAACCGGAATCAATGAACGCCCGTGCCCGGGTGTGGAACCCCTCTCCAGACAGCATTATAGGTAAGACTATCCTGGTGGGAAGGATGTTTTGGATGATGGAAGAAGGGGTCAGTATTCCCAATGAAACTCTCCCGGATCTCAGTGGGAGCTGGCGTTTCCCGGTCTATGGGGACACTGGGACACGGCGTGAGTGGAATTGCCACAGTACATGCAAAGACCGGCCGTGCGCCTACGTAACTTCTCAGCCGGAGATAGTCTGTTGCCCCCCAACTGCATGGGTTCAGGAATGTCCCCGGAAGAAGGTGACGGAGCCACGAAGGAGGGTGCAAGAGTTCTTGGAACCCGTAAACGATAATGAGAACGTTCGTATTTACGTTCCAGCAGGCGTTGATCCACCCGAATAGCCAGAGCGATTAAGTCCTCTAGGTTAGTAGGACGATCTCGTGCGGCGAGCTCGTCCTTTAGGGTCTCCGATAATCCTTGCCAGAACGCGGAAGATAGGGCGTCATCGTTCCAACCCGTCTCAGCAGCAAGAGTGCGAAACTCCACCGCATATACAGCAACCGAACGGTCTCCCTGGTTAATGTGGTGAAGAGCAGAAGCTGCCGTTAACTTCCGTGCTGGTGTATCAAAAACTCTTCGGAATTCCTCAACGAAGAGATCGATGTCCTGTGTGAGCGCCCCTTGTTGCTCCCAGATGGGAGAGGCCCATGCCAGTGCCTGGTCGGTGAGAAGGGAGTAGATGTAGCCAACCCTGGAGACAGAAGACACAAAGCGAGAGGGAGAGAGACGAAATTGTACAAGACATTGGTTAATGAATCCCCGACATCCTTGATGATCCCCCGCATAATGTCTTGGTGGCGGAATACGTGGTTCCGGAGTGAACGGAGATAACGAAAAAGGATTAGGCTGTGCAGGGGGTGCCACGAGTGGAGATTGCCGAGTGAGGGTTCGGACCTGAAGAGTAAGAGAGTGGAGGCTTTGCTGTATGGTATCCATCCGTCTATCGGATTGCTCCAAATAAGTCTCTAATCTGGTAAACAGAGCACAATGGGCATTTAAAGTCCGCTCCACTTCAGCTTGGTCCATGTTTGTTGGGCTGAGCATAATGTTAGGATGTGCTCACCACAAACGAGACGGGACCACGGTGCTGAGGTGGGAAGGTAGGAACACCACCCACAGCCACGAGAGCACGTCTTGAAAGTAGATTGGTCGGGGATTCCGGATCGGGGCAGGAGAGGTACGGTTGGTAGAGAGTGCCGTTTGCCAAATCCAGGGTTAGAGAGAGGGACGTTGTCGTTTACCGTAAGCCAGGATCGGGATGCCAGAGATGCGGAGAGTCGAGTAGCCGTGTGCCGAGTTCGGGATGCCAGAGGTACAGGAAGACGTAGCGGAAGCCGGTTTGGTACACGAGGAGGTCTGTAATAATAGAACTAGGGAGGCAGAGAATGGTAAAGACAACTGGAACTATGCTCAGCCAAAGAACCAGTGATTTTGGCAGGTATATAAAGGAGTGAGGGTCCAATAGGATTGCAGCCATAAAGGGGTGTGTAGAAGGAGCCAGCTGCAGCAGGGATAGGTCCCTTATGAGTCCCAGGAGATGAGGCATAAAGGGCAGCAATCTGGCTGCATTCAATAGCAGCAACAGTTTTGTTCACTGTACCTTTAAGAGGCGGTTGCGCCTCCATGTGGCCGCGCCTCCGTGTAGCAGCGCCTGCGGCTGCGTGCGCGGCCCCACGCCCTAATCCGAGGGCAGAAGAGAAAGAAGAACGTGCGCACGCGCGCACTGTGCAGGAACTCGCGCGCCTCTCTCCGGCGTCCCTGCGAGCCACGAGGATGTCAGGCGAGGCAGCAGGTAAGTGGTAGACACGCCGTGAACGGCGTGTCTCCATAATCCTTACAGTACCCCCCCCCCTTCAGGGGCGACCTCCGGGCGACCATGATAAGGCTTGGAAGGGTTTTTGCGATGAAAAGCCCGTAGAAGCTGAGGTGCGTGAAGATCCCGGTGAGGAATCCATGAACGATCCTCTGGACCGAACCCCCTCCAGTGAACCAGGTATTGTACTCCTCCTCTGGAAATTCTTGAATCCAGGACAAACTGGACCTCGTACTCTTGTTGACCCGAAATCATAATCGGAGGTGGAGAAGAAGTTTTCTTGGAAAAGCGAGGGCTGCGAAACACTGGTTTGAGTAAAGATACATGAAAAACTGGTGGAATCTTCATAGAAGGTGGAAGGCGTAGTTCGTAAGCCACAGGGTTAATCCTCCTAACCACGGGAAAGGGACCGAGGAACTTGGGAGCAAGCTTCATGGTAGGAACCTTCAACCGGATATTCCTAGATGAAAGCCACACCGTGTCCCCTGGAACGAACTCCGGCACTTGTCGTCGAAGGCGATCTGCTTGGAGTTTCTGTCTCCCTGTAGCTACCTTCAAGTTCTCCTGTATCTTAGACCACAAAACCTTCAGGTGAGAGACGTGTTTGTCCACTGCTGGCACCCCTGATGGTAGTGAAGAGAAGGGTAACCGGGAAGGATGGAATCCATAATTTATAAAAAACGGAGATTCTTGGGTAGAGTCGTTGCGGAGAGAGTTCAAGGCAAACTCGGCCCAAGGAAGTAGATCCACCCAGTCCTCCTGTGTATCCGTGATGAAACATCGGAGATATTGTTCTAAGCTTTGATTGACTCTCTCCGTTTGCCCATTGGTCTGTGGATGGTATCCTGAGGAGAACTGAAGAGCGATCCCCAACCTTTTGGAAAAGGCACGCCAAAATCTTGACACGAATTGCGAGCCCCGGTCAGAGACAATGGTAGAAGGAACTCCGTGAAGGCGAAAAATCTCCTGAATAAACACATCTGCCTGCCTGGGGGAATTTGGAAGACCTCTCAAAGGAACAAGGTGCGTCTGTTTGGAAAAACGATCGATGACCACTAAAATAGTATTCCTCCCTTTGGACTCTGGAAGTTCCACAATGAAATCCATAGAGATATGACTCCAGGGACGATCTGGAATGGGTAATGGAAGGAGTAGCCCAGCGGGTCTGACACGAGGTACCTTGTTACGAGCGCAAATGCTACATGCTTTGACAAACTCCTCTACGTCTTTAGCCCTCTCTGGCCACCAGAAGGTACGTTGAACCAGATCATTGGTCTTCCGTATCCCTGGGTGTCCTGCCGATTTAGACGAATGACACCACTCGAGGACCTTCTTGCGGTGTTGAGGTGCCGTGTAGAGTCTTCCCTCCGGAACCTTGAGTCCCCTCGGAGTCTGTGACTGTTCCGACTGAATTTTGCTCATGACCTCAAAGGAGTTGGCAGACAGGATACAACTAGAGGGGATAATAGACTCAAGCTGTTCCTCGGACCTGTCATCCGCAAGAAATTGTCGAGATAGAGCGTCCGCCTTTAGGTTCTTGGAGCCAGGAATAAAAGAAATAAGAAAATTAAATCGTGAAAAAAATAAAGCCCAGCGGGCTTGTCGAGCATTCAACCGACGTGCCCCCTCCAGGTAAAGGAGGTTCTTATGGTCCGTAAGGATGGTAATGGGTGTCTCAGTACCCTCTAAGAAATGTCTCCACTCTTCCAACGCCAATTTGATCGCCAAAAGCTCCCTATTTCCGACATCATAATTCTGTTCGGCGGAAGAGAATTTCTTAGAAAAAAAAGCACAGGGATGCAGTCTGGCTAACGGAGAAGTTCTCTGGGACAGAACAGCCCCAGCCCCAATGTCCGAAGCATCTACCTCCAAGGTGAACGGGAGTCCAGGATCTGGGTGGGTGAGGATGGGAGCAGACACAAAAGCCTTCTTGAGACTCTCAAACGCTTCTTTAGCGGTCACTGACCATGATGACGGATCTGCCCCTTTCTTAGTGAGGGCGGTTATGGAGGATACGGTATCAGAAAAATTGCGGATGAACCGTCGATAATAATTCGCAAAACCTAAAAAGCGTTGCACGGCCTTGAGAGTAGTCGGAAGAGGCCACTCCAAGATAGCTTTAAGTTTCTCCGGATCCATTTTGAAACCGGAATCCGAGATAACGTAACCCAAGAACGCCACGGATTTAAGGTGGAACTGACACTTCTCCAATTTCGCAAAAAGATGGTTCTCCCGCAAACGTAATAATACTTGTTGAACGTGTTTAATATGATCTTGAGCGGTCTTAGAAAAGATGAGGATGTCATCTAAATAAACAATAAGAAAAGTGTTGAGAATGTCCCGAAAGATCTCGTTGACAAAATCCTGGAAAACTGCTGGTGCATTGCACAACCCGAAAGGCATAACAAGATACTCGTAGTGGCCGTCATGGGTGTTGAAAGCAGTCTTCCACTCGTCCCCTCTCGTATCCTTACTAAATTGTAGGCACCTCTCAGATCCAATTTAGAAAAGATGGTTGCTCCCTGGAGGCGGTCGAATAATTCTGGAATCAAAGGCAGGGGGTAGCGATTTTTGCGGGTGATATTATTCAAACCCCGATAGTCTATGCATGGACGGAGAGATCCGTCCTTCTTCTTGACAAAGAAGAAACCTGCTCTGACCGGGGAGGAAGACTTTCTGATGAAACCCCTTTCCAAGTTCTCGGCAATGTAGGTGTTCATAGCCTTTGTCTCTGGGAGAGAGAGAGGATAAGATCTTCCCCTGGGAAGAGGTGCGCCAGGAAGTAAGTGAATGGGACAATCAAACGGACGGTGCGGCGGTAGTACCTCAGAACGTGCTTTGTCAAATACGTCACGGAAATCCCAGTACACAGAAGGTAAGGAGTTGATCTTCTCGGATATGGTAGACACTCCTCCAATCCTCTGGAAAACCCTGGTACATGTCTTGGCACAAGAAGGAGCCCAGTGAACCGGTTCCCGATCCGTCCTGTCGATGCGAGGATTATGAAGTTGAAGCCAGGGAAGACCCAAAATCAACTCAGCAGAGGGCGTGTGGATGACATCGAGAGTAATGATCTCTGTATGGACGTCCACGAACTGCAGTAGGAGAGGTACCGTCTGAAGCGTGATAAATGCTGGCTTTAGAGGTCGACCATCGATGGCCTCCAGACCTACAGGCGTCTCCTTGTTGACAAAAGGGATATTGTTCTGTCTAGCAAAAGTTTCATCAATGAAATTACCTGCAGAACCGGAATCAATGAACGCCCGTGCCCGGGTGTGGAACCCCTCTCCAGACAGCATTATAGGTAAGACTATCCTGGTGGGAAGGATGTTTTGGATGATGGAAGAAGGGGTCAGTATTCCCAATGAAACTCTCCCGGATCTCAGTGGGAGCTGGCGTTTCCCGGTCTATGGGGACACTGGGACACGGCGTGAGTGGAATTGCCACAGTACATGCAAAGACCGGCCGTGCGCCTACGTAACTTCTCAGCCGGAGATAGTCTGTTGCCCCCCAACTGCATGGGTTCAGGAATGTCCCCGGAAGAAGGTGACGGAGCCACGAAGGAGGGTGCAAGAGTTCTTGGAACCCGTAAACGATAATGAGAACGTTCGTATTTACGTTCCAGCAGGCGTTGATCCACCCGAATAGCCAGAGCGATTAAGTCCTCTAGGTTAGTAGGACGATCTCGTGCGGCGAGCTCGTCCTTTAGGGTCTCCGATAATCCTTGCCAGAACGCGGAAGATAGGGCGTCATCGTTCCAACCCGTCTCAGCAGCAAGAGTGCGAAACTCCACCGCATATACAGCAACCGAACGGTCTCCCTGGTTAATGTGGTGAAGAGCAGAAGCTGCCGTTAACTTCCGTGCTGGTGTATCAAAAACTCTTCGGAATTCCTCAACGAAGAGATCGATGTCCTGTGTGAGCGCCCCTTGTTGCTCCCAGATGGGAGAGGCCCATGCCAGTGCCTGGTCGGTGAGAAGGGAGTAGATGTAGCCAACCCTGGAGACAGAAGACACAAAGCGAGAGGGAGAGAGACGAAATTGTACAAGACATTGGTTAATGAATCCCCGACATCCTTGATGATCCCCCGCATAATGTCTTGGTGGCGGAATACGTGGTTCCGGAGTGAACGGAGATAACGAAAAAGGATTAGGCTGTGCAGGGGGTGCCACGAGTGGAGATTGCCGAGTGAGGGTTCGGACCTGAAGAGTAAGAGAGTGGAGGCTTTGCTGTATGGTATCCATCCGTCTATCGGATTGCTCCAAATAAGTCTCTAATCTGGTAAACAGAGCACAATGGGCATTTAAAGTCCGCTCCACTTCAGCTTGGTCCATGTTTGTTGGGCTGAGCATAATGTTAGGATGTGCTCACCACAAACGAGACGGGACCACGGTGCTGAGGTGGGAAGGTAGGAACACCACCCACAGCCACGAGAGCACGTCTTGAAAGTAGATTGGTCGGGGATTCCGGATCGGGGCAGGAGAGGTACAGTTGGTAGAGAGTGCCGTTTGCCAAATCCAGGGTTAGAGAGAGGGACGTTGTCGTTTACCGTAAGCCAGGATCGGGATGCCAGAGATGCGGAGAGTCGAGTAGCCGTGTGCCGAGTTCGGGATGCCAGAGGTACAGGAAGACGTAGCGGAAGCCGGTTTGGTACACGAGGAGGTCTGTAATAATAGAACTAGGGAGGCAGAGAATGGTAAAGACAACTGGAACTATGCTCAGCCAAAGAACCAGTGATTTTGGCAGGTATATAAAGGAGTGAGGGTCCAATAGGATTGCAGCCATAAAGGGGTGTGTAGAAGGAGCCAGCTGCAGCAGGGATAGGTCCCTT
Source organism: Ascaphus truei (assembly GCF_040206685.1). Lineage (NCBI taxonomy): Eukaryota > Metazoa > Chordata > Amphibia > Anura > Ascaphidae > Ascaphus > Ascaphus truei. The sequence continues at coordinate 105,426,187 of NC_134487.1, read as the reverse complement.
ATGAGTCCCAGGAGATGAGGCATAAAGGGCAGCAATCTGGCTGCATTCAATAGCAGCAACAGTTTTGTTCACTGTACCTTTAAGAGGCGGTTGCGCCTCCATGTGGCCGCGCCTCCGTGTAGCAGCGCCTGCGGCTGCGTGCGCGGCCCCACGCCCTAATCCGAGGGCAGAAGAGAAAGAAGAACGTGCGCACGCGCGCACTGTGCAGGAACTCGCGCGCCTCTCTCCGGCGTCCCTGCGAGCCACGAGGATGTCAGGCGAGGCAGCAGGTAAGTGGTAGACACGCCGTGAACGGCGTGTCTCCATAATCCTTACAGTACCCCCCCCCTTCAGGGGCGACCTCCGGGCGACCATGATAAGGCTTGGAAGGGTTTTTGCGATGAAAAGCCCGTAGAAGCTGAGGTGCGTGAAGATCCCGGTGAGGAATCCATGAACGATCCTCTGGACCGAACCCCCTCCAGTGAACCAGGTATTGTACTCCTCCTCTGGAAATTCTTGAATCCAGGACAAACTGGACCTCGTACTCCTGTTGACCCGAAATCATAATCGGAGGTGGAGAAGAAGTTTTCTTGGAAAAGCGAGGGCTGCGAAACACTGGTTTGAGTAAAGATACATGAAAAACTGGTGGAATCTTCATAGAAGGTGGAAGGCGTAGTTCGTAAGCCACAGGGTTAATCCTCCTAACCACGGGAAAGGGACCGAGGAACTTGGGAGCAAGCTTCATGGTAGGAACCTTCAACCGGATATTCCTAGATGAAAGCCACACCGTGTCCCCTGGAACGAACTCCGGCACTTGTCGTCGAAGGCGATCTGCTTGGAGTTTCTGTCTCCCTGTAGCTACCTTCAAGTTCTCCTGTATCTTAGACCACAAAACCTTCAGGTGAGAGACGTGTTTGTCCACTGCTGGCACCCCTGATGGTAGTGAAGAGAAGGGTAACCGGGAAGGATGGAATCCATAATTTATAAAAAACGGAGATTCTTGGGTAGAGTCGTTGCGGAGAGAGTTCAAGGCAAACTCGGCCCAAGGAAGTAGATCCACCCAGTCCTCCTGTGTATCCGTGATGAAACATCGGAGATATTGTTCTAAGCTTTGATTGACTCTCTCCGTTTGCCCATTGGTCTGTGGATGGTATCCTGAGGAGAACTGAAGAGCGATCCCCAACCTTTTGGAAAAGGCACGCCAAAATCTTGACACGAATTGCGAGCCCCGGTCAGAGACAATGGTAGAAGGAACTCCGTGAAGGCGAAAAATCTCCTGAATAAACACATCTGCCTGCCTGGGGGAATTTGGAAGACCTCTCAAAGGAACAAGGTGCGTCTGTTTGGAAAAACGATCGATGACCACTAAAATAGTATTCCTCCCTTTGGACTCTGGAAGTTCCACAATGAAATCCATAGAGATATGACTCCAGGGACGATCTGGAATGGGTAATGGAAGGAGTAGCCCAGCGGGTCTGACACGAGGTACCTTGTTACGAGCGCAAATGCTACATGCTTTGACAAACTCCTCTACGTCTTTAGCCCTCTCTGGCCACCAGAAGGTACGTTGAACCAGATCATTGGTCTTCCGTATCCCTGGGTGTCCTGCCGATTTAGACGAATGACACCACTCGAGGACCTTCTTGCGGTGTTGAGGTGCCGTGTAGAGTCTTCCCTCCGGAACCTTGAGTCCCCTCGGAGTCTGTGACTGTTCCGACTGAATTTTGCTCATGACCTCAAAGGAGTTGGCAGACAGGATACAACTAGAGGGGATAATAGACTCAAGCTGTTCCTCGGACCTGTCATCCGCAAGAAATTGTCGAGATAGAGCGTCCGCCTTTAGGTTCTTGGAGCCAGGAATAAAAGAAATAAGAAAATTAAATCGTGAAAAAAATAAAGCCCAGCGGGCTTGTCGAGCATTCAACCGACGTGCCCCCTCCAGGTAAAGGAGGTTCTTATGGTCCGTAAGGATGGTAATGGGTGTCTCAGTACCCTCTAAGAAATGTCTCCACTCTTCCAACGCCAATTTGATCGCCAAAAGCTCCCTATTTCCGACATCATAATTCTGTTCGGCGGAAGAGAATTTCTTAGAAAAAAAAGCACAGGGATGCAGTCTGGCTAACGGAGAAGTTCTCTGGGACAGAACAGCCCCAGCCCCAATGTCCGAAGCATCTACCTCCAAGGTGAACGGGAGTCCAGGATCTGGGTGGGTGAGGATGGGAGCAGACACAAAAGCCTTCTTGAGACTCTCAAACGCTTCTTTAGCGGTCACTGACCATGATGACGGATCTGCCCCTTTCTTAGTGAGGGCGGTTATGGAGGATACGGTATCAGAAAAATTGCGGATGAACCGTCGATAATAATTCGCAAAACCTAAAAAGCGTTGCACGGCCTTGAGAGTAGTCGGAAGAGGCCACTCCAAGATAGCTTTAAGTTTCTCCGGATCCATTTTGAAACCGGAATCCGAGATAACGTAACCCAAGAACGCCACGGATTTAAGGTGGAACTGACACTTCTCCAATTTCGCAAAAAGATGGTTCTCCCGCAAACGTAATAATACTTGTTGAACGTGTTTAATATGATCTTGAGCGGTCTTAGAAAAGATGAGGATGTCATCTAAATAAACAATAAGAAAAGTGTTGAGAATGTCCCGAAAGATCTCGTTGACAAAATCCTGGAAAACTGCTGGTGCATTGCACAACCCGAAAGGCATAACAAGATACTCGTAGTGGCCGTCATGGGTGTTGAAAGCAGTCTTCCACTCGTCCCCCTCTCGTATCCTTACTAAATTGTAGGCACCTCTCAGATCCAATTTAGAAAAGATGGTTGCTCCCTGGAGGCGGTCGAATAATTCTGGAATCAAAGGCAGGGGGTAGCGATTTTTGCGGGTGATATTATTCAAACCCCGATAGTCTATGCATGAACGGAGAGATCCGTCCTTCTTCTTGACAAAGAAGAAACCTGCTCCGACCGGGGAGGAAGACTTTCTGATGAAACCCCTTTCCAAGTTCTCGGCAATGTAGGTGTTCATAGCCTTTGTCTCTGGGAGAGAGAGAGGATAAGATCTTCCCCTGGGAAGAGGTGCGCCAGGAAGTAAGTGAATGGGACAATCAAACGGACGGTGCGGCGGTAGTACCTCAGAACGTGCTTTGTCAAATACGTCACGGAAATCCCAGTACACAGAAGGTAAGGAGTTGATCTTCTCGGATATGGTAGACACTCCTCCAATCCTCTGGAAAACCCTGGTACATGTCTTGGCACAAGAAGGAGCCCAGTGAACCGGTTCCCGATCCGTCCTGTCGATGCGAGGATTATGAAGTTGAAGCCAGGGAAGACCCAAAATCAACTCAGCAGAGGGCGTGTGGATGACATCGAGAGTAATGATCTCTGTATGGACGTCCACGAACTGCAGTAGGAGAGGTACCGTCTGAAGCGTGATAAATGCTGGCTTTAGAGGTCGACCATCGATGGCCTCCAGACCTACAGGCGTCTCCTTGTTGACAAAAGGGATATTGTTCTGTCTAGCAAAAGTTTCATCAATGAAATTACCTGCAGAACCGGAATCAATGAACGCCCGTGCCCGGGTGTGGAACCCCTCTCCAGACAGCATTATAGGTAAGACTATCCTGGTGGGAAGGATGTTTTGGATGATGGAAGAAGGGGTCAGTATTCCCAATGAAACTCTCCCGGATCTCAGTGGGAGCTGGCGTTTCCCGGTCTATGGGGACACTGGGACACGGCGTGAGTGGAATTGCCACAGTACATGCAAAGACCGGCCGTGCGCCTACGTAACTTCTCAGCCGGAGATAGTCTGTTGCCCCCCAACTGCATGGGTTCAGGAATGTCCCCGGAAGAAGGTGACGGAGCCACGAAGGAGGGTGCAAGAGTTCTTGGAACCCGTAAACGATAATGAGAACGTTCGTATTTACGTTCCAGCAGGCGTTGATCCACCCGAATAGCCAGAGCGATTAAGTCCTCTAGGTTAGTAGGACGATCTCGTGCGGCGAGCTCGTCCTTTAGGGTCTCCGATAATCCTTGCCAGAACGCGGAAGATAGGGCGTCATCGTTCCAACCCGTCTCAGCAGCAAGAGTGCGAAACTCCACCGCATATACAGCAACCGAACGGTCTCCCTGGTTAATGTGGTGAAGAGCAGAAGCTGCCGTTAACTTCCGTGCTGGTGTATCAAAAACTCTTCGGAATTCCTCAACGAAGAGATCGATGTCCTGTGTGAGCGCCCCTTGTTGCTCCCAGATGGGAGAGGCCCATGCCAGTGCCTGGTCGGTGAGAAGGGAGTAGATGTAGCCAACCCTGGAGACAGAAGACACAAAGCGAGAGGGAGAGAGACGAAATTGTACAAGACATTGGTTAATGAATCCCCGACATCCTTGATGATCCCCCGCATAATGTCTTGGTGGCGGAATACGTGGTTCCGGAGTGAACGGAGATAACGAAAAAGGATTAGGCTGTGCAGGGGGTGCCACGAGTGGAGATTGCCGAGTGAGGGTTCGGACCTGAAGAGTAAGAGAGTGGAGGCTTTGCTGTATGGTATCCATCCATCTATCGGATTGCTCCAAATAAGTCTCTAATCTGGTAAACAGAGCACAATGGGCATTTAAAGTCCGCTCCACTTCAGCTTGGTCCATGTTTGTTGGGCTGAGCATAATGTTAGGATGTGCTCACCACAAACGAGACGGGACCACGGTGCTGAGGTGGGAAGGTAGGAACACCACCCACAGCCACGAGAGCACGTCTTGAAAGTAGATTGGTCGGGGATTCCGGATCGGGGCAGGAGAGGTACGGTTGGTAGAGAGTGCCGTTTGCCAAATCCAGGGTTAGAGAGAGGGACGTTGTCGTTTACCGTAAGCCAGGATCGGGATGCCAGAGATGCGGAGAGTCGAGTAGCCGTGTGCCGAGTTCGGGATGCCAGAGGTACAGGAAGACGTAGCGGAAGCCGGTTTGGTACACGAGGAGGTCTGTACTAATAGAACTAGGGAGGCAGAGAATGGTAAAGACAACTGGAACTATGCTCAGCCAAAGAACCAGTGATTTTGGCAGGTATATAAAGGAGTGAGGGTCCTATAGGATTGCAGCCATAAAGGGGTGTGTAGAAGGAGCCAGCTGCAGCAGGGATAGGTCCCTTATGAGTCCCAGGAGATGAGGCATAAAGGGCAGCAATCTGGCTGCATTCAATAGCAGCAACAGTTTTGTTCACTGTACCTTTAAGAGGCGGTTGCGCCTCCGTGTGGCCGCGCCTCCGTGTAGCAGCGCCTGCGGCTGCGTGCGCGGCCCCACGCCCTGATCCGAGGGCAGAAGAGAAAGAAGAACGTGCGCGCGCGCGCACTGTGCAGGAACTCGCGCGCCTCTCTCCGGCGTCCCTGCGAGCCACGAGGATGTCAGGCGAGGCAGCAGGTAAGTGGAAGACACGCCGTGAACGCCGTGTCTCCATAATCCTTACAGTTATAACACTCACAACCCACTGCAGCTTCCTGTAAACATTTGGTCGCATTCCTTAGTAGGCAGGCATCTTTGAGGGTAACTTAAACAAAGGGCTATTATCACTATTCGACTATTAACCCTTGCCCTCCCGGATGGATCCCAGTGTTTGTGTGGTGCAGTCACTGGAATTGAAACAATACATTTTTACAGGGGAATAAACAGTTGGATGGCTGAAGCAAGGCAAAACCACATTACTGGACCCCAGTCCAGTTAACCCCTTGCTTCCCAGGTGAGAGTAGAGGGTGGCCAAATGGGGTTTAACCCCTTTAATCCCGGGCCAAATCCACCCGCTTAGGACAACGTATGCACAACAATTTTATATAATGGAAAATGCAGGGATATATATATATATATATATATCCCTGCATTTTCCATTATATATAATATATATTATATATAGAATCCAATGCACAGCCAGCACACCATATGCAAGTAAATAAGTTTTGGTGCTTATCCCATAAAGCAATAACAGACCATACGATACCGGTTGCAATTGAATGCAGTGCATGTATTGTGCACTGCATTCAATTGCACCACCTTGAGAAAGGTCCCACTGGGGGACCGAAACGTCGGTTTTTGTGTCTTCTATCAAATATAGAAAATTCATGATTTACTTACCTGTGTGCTGTCCCTTGATGTCGTGTTGCAACCGGTATCGTATGGTCTATATATATATATATATATATATATAGTCAGATAAGGCAGTTGGCACTCCAATAGGTGCTGTTAAGCCACAGGTGCACGTCCCATATAGAGAATGTAGTTATACGTTACCGTTCCAAGGATTGGTAAACAAGAGACAGCACTCAATGTTGAAGATCAAAGTGTATTAGTGAAAGCAAAAATACATCCAGAAACCCAACGTTTCGGTCCTACAGAATGAGGAAGGTCCCATTCTGTAGGACCGAAACGTTGGGTTTCTGGATGTATTTTTGCTTTCACTAATACACTTTGATCTTCAACATTGAGTGCTGTCTCTTGTTTACCAATCCTTGGAACGGTAACGTATAACTATATATATATATATATATATATATACACAACTTAACACGTATAACTTGAAACAATATTATACATTTCAATGAACATGTTGAAAACTGAGGAAAGCTTGCTCTTGGCTAGCTGGTGAGACTCATAATGGGGGTAACTTTTTGCTACACACCTGGCTCCCTGGCTGTGCGTCATTCGTTTTTTTCTGTTTGCTGTACCTGGACTCTGGATTCCCTGTGGCTGGCACGCCAGCAACCATCCCTGGAGATGACGTGAGTGGGTTTTTGTGTTCTAGACGGTTATGGTTAAGTTTTGACTATTGTCATTTGGTAACTTACAAGTCTTGATTTACCCACTCCCACTGGTATCTCCAGGGTTAGTGCCTTATTGCCTTATTTGGATGAAATTACCTGGGGTTTGAGCGCCCTCAATCTTTCTATCTGTACGCGTGCACCAGTGCTTCAATGTGCTTACGCCGTTCGCCCTTTTGAGAGCCCTTTAAGTTGCCTAGCATGTCTAGCAATGTTCGGTTTAACCTCTCCGGCAGAGTGTCTCCCTCTGGATGATATGGAGTGGTCCTAGATTTCTTGATATTGAGCAGGTTGAGAAGCTCCTTGATGGTCGGAGTGCATCCGATTCGGCAGACCGTAGTGTATGAAATACTTCTCCCACAGTACTTTGGCGACTATGAAAGCCTTCTGGTCCTTTGTCGGGAACGCTTGAGAGTAGCAAGTGTAGTGGTCTGTCACTACCAGGACATTGCCGATACCTCTTGAGTCAGGCTTGATGCACAAGAAGACCATGCAAACTAGGTCCATGGGACCAGAGTTTTTCATATGGCCCATTGGGGCTGCACGGGTGGGCAGTGTCTTTCGCTGGATACACCTTAGGCATTTCCGGCAAAGCCGTTCTACAGACTCACATATTTTGGGCCAGAAGAATCGGTCTCTCACTAACCCGAAGGTCTTATCCACCCCCAGGTGTCCATGGTTGTCGTGCAGGGATCGTAAGACATAGTATTGCAGGCTTCGGGGCAGAACCAGCTATCGCCTGTCAGGGTGACAGTGGTAGGGAACGATCTAGTGGTAGAGGAGGCCATGCTCTATTTGGAATTTGTCCCATTCTCTCATGATGACTGCGACAGTGTCGGTGGGAGCACGTTTCACCAAGAAGGGATAATTGTGGTATAGGGCCTCGCGTATAGCGTTAGCCACTGGATCACAAATCTGGGCCTGTACTATCTCCTTCCATTGTGTGTGGTGTCCTGGGTGATGGCCATGCCGTCAGGATGGCAGTAGGCAGTGGGGAGCGCCTTGGCTCGGCATCCAAAGGAATCGGCTACTCACAGCTCGGAGAACGCAACTTTGTCTTCTACGATAGCAGCAGTGGAGCACATCACCCGCATTCCATGTCCAGGGATTTTTTCCCAGTGGTCACCGTCCTGCATCGTACTCAGTCCAGGTCTCTTGGATAGAGCATCGGCTCCTATGTTTAGAGGCCCTGGCTTGCATTTCAAGGTGAATTGATAATTGGAGAGGGCTGCTAACCACTATTGGCCTGTGGCATCCAGTTTGGTGGACGTTAAGATATACATCAACAGGTTGTTGTGCGTGTGTACTTCAAAGGGAATGTCATATAGATAATCATGGAGTTTCTTCACCACTGCCCACTTCGGATAGTTCTGTTCACTTGGGGTTAGACTTTGGCTCATGTACGCCACTGGGCGAAGGCCAGCTGGATACTTCTAGTGTAGTAGTCCGTTGAAACTGGCATCCACATGCAGGATGTATGGTTTCTCCGGATCGGCGTAAGCCAGGACCGGGGCATCCGTCAGGCTTTTTTTGAGTCATGTGAATGCCTTTTTGCAGGCAGACGTCCACTTGTCATCGAAAGGTGCTCGTGGAGAAGCGGCCTTCTGCTGAGGTTCCTCTGGGTAGATCTTTAGTAAGTTTCTGGGGACCTTGGGTTTACTAGAGTATCCCTCTACGAAGCGGCAGTAGTAATCGGAGAACCCCAGGAAGGACCGCAACTCCATCACGTTGTCTTGTCGGCCAGTTCACCATGGCTTTGACATTGGCGAGATCGGTAGCCACTCTGTCGGCGGACACTATGTGGCCCACGTAGGTGACTGATGTACGACAGAACCGGCACTTGTTCAGGGACAACTTTAGGACTTCTTGCCCCGTCTATCTAACACCTTCAGGAGGTGTTCCTCGTGCTCTTCGAGAGTTCTTCCCAACATGATGATGTCGTTGAGGTAGATTAGGCACTCATGGGAGTTCATATCCCCAATGGTCTGTTCCATCAGCCCCTGGAAAGTCGCTGGGGCACCGGATATGCCTTGGGGCATTGGGGTAAGTTGATAGACACCGAGGGGGCAGACAAACTCCGTCTTCGGAGCTCATGGGTACCTGGTAGTACCCGGATCTCAGGTCCAGCACGCTGAACCACTGGCTTTCCGTCAGCATGTTGAGGATCTCCTCTATCCACAGCAGAGTGGACTGGTCGGGTACGGTACGCCTGTTCAGGGTCCGATAAATGTCTTTATGTCTTGAAGTATGTGATGTCTTCATTGTGTGCTACAATTTGAAAACATAGTTTATACTGTGTTATTAATGGATTACAATATGCACTGGTTTTGCATTGAGTTCTGTATTTTCTACCGCCACTCTTCATAAAAAAAATTCTGATATCAAAGGTGTTATAAGTAACAAAAAAGACAACATATTAGTTATTTCTCTATGAGTTTTTTTTATAAATAGAAACTTTACACAATACATTTTTTAATTAGATTTTGAAAGGTGTGTACATCATAAATTCATCTACAAAGAACTCCCATGTTCATCAGGTACATCTCTCTGCTGGGTAGACCTCCCCTAAACAACCAGCTGAAAGCCCATGACATAGCCACTACATCACGGGGCACTCGAAGGGTTAAAAGTAGGTTCACAAGGTCATTGAACATACATTAAGTGACTTATATTGCTAGATTTAAAATGTGGGAATCAATTTCTGTAAAATCTGTTATTATTTACCATTCTTTTCCAACACATTTACACTGTCCTTCTAAATCGGTATGATATCATTACCACCAATACATTAATTATGGAATTCATTAGATATTGACAACATGAATAATAAAAACATATATTGCGGTTGGAAAATATGTTGTATTCACAATTCTAAGAAATCAGTTATAGAATTGAATGAAAGCTATGGGGAATTACTGTAAATGGTTTCTAAAGTGGATATAATATTTGATAACATTTTCAACAGTCTGAATGTTCCATAGAGACAGAGAGCATAATTGTGTTCAATGTCACACATCAAAGTGGAAAATAAACATCTTCAAAGAAATGTAACTCCAATTATACAGTATTATTCATTAAGCAATAATCCCCCCTCCTCCCAATAATCTGAAATGGTGTAGCATTCACTAACAGCATATGCTGTGATACGAATGTCCTCGTATGTTTTCGTATGTTTTCTAAAACTTTTGTTTTGCTGTGTTTTTCCCCTCTTTGAATATCAATGGCATTAGCAATTACCATGGTATGCTCTTCTTCCTTAATAGTATGAATGGTGGTAGCAATTTTTTATTCCCTGGACATAAATCTTGTTTTATAAAACAATCTTTTTAACCCCTTTGAGTGCCCCATGATGTAGCCACTGCAAATTAAATTAAAACACGATTATGTGTATTGTGTTATTTATAACCAGTGTCAGTAATATCTTCATTATTAATGTCGTATTATTTATAATAGTCACACATTAAAATTACACATCTTGGTAACCTATTTAATGGAACATCCGTGCTGCGTCAAAAACATTTTTGTGTTAATACATAGCAACTTCAATCTGCGCTAATGCTAATAAAAGCGTCATGAATGCCACACTTGTGTGCACGTGACTTGTGTATGGGAAAGGGGTGAAAACCTTCAGCTATCCACCTACCTCCCCACAGGGTACTAACAATTAGCAAAATAACTCCCCGAAACCGTCACACTACACCTCAACCCTCTGCCACCACAAAGTATTTAACGGTCTTTCCCTCCTGAGTCCTTGGTCCTCTGTTTCCTAGAAAAATACTGCATGTACAGTAATTAACACAAAACCCCAATGTAGGAAATTGTGTCCAAAAATGCGGTTAATCTCTTCAAAAAGTTACCAGCTTCAATTAGAGCCCAAAGACAGTACTTATTTAATTTTAGATTTAATATATGAAAGTTAACAGGGCTTATTACAAAAAATGAATGTTACAAACATACAATATATAAATGCAGTTTCATAAAATAAAATCATTAAACAGAGAACATATACGTTACCACTGAACAATATTAGATTAGTCTTGAAGTTGAAGAAATAAGAACTCACAGGTTATTGCTATGTAGCCAGGTCCCCCCTCGCGCACTCACCCCCTCCTTCCCCGTTGCGAGCGCGCGGTGTGGGTGTGCGGCCGGTTGCCATGGTGCGGTCGGGCGGTTGCCGGGGACGCGATCGGGCCGGTTGCCGAGGCCGCGATCGCGTTGCTGGGGTCCCCGGCGGCCGGTGAGCAGGGCGCCGCCATGTTAGGGCTGTTGCGCATGCGCAGTGGCAGAACACAGCGCGGGAGGCCCCAGATAGCTCGCGCATGCGCGAGATGAGTCTGCCAGCCCCCAGGGTGCATAGAGGCAGAGACACCTGACTCCAGGGAGCCAATAGGGCTGAAGGATTTGCCTGGGAAGATATAGATACATTTCGCGGGGTTTTGCAGCCACGCAGGCAGTCAGGATCCGGACCAGCTAGGGGTAAGAGGTGGATGCAGGGGTCAGTGACCCTCTGCATTAGGCCAGCAGCCCCCAAGGTCCCAGTTAGGTCCTGAGCCACCTAGTAGCTTGTGGAGCTTAGGGACAGGCCCTAGATAGGGACACTGCCCCATTAATTGGTTGCTTAGCCAGGGACACAGTGCTGAATCCGTGCGGCCCTGCGAAGTGGGTTCTGGGCTCAGAACCCCACCAACGACCCTGGGACTAAGGTGATATTATCCGCGCTGGAATTCACCCAACGCGGTGTGGAGGACAACGTCGGATCGGGTGGATCTCCAGTGATATCGCTGTACCCGTGGCTGGAGCCCGGGCAGGTAACCTGCAACTCACGTGCACCAACCAGGCCTATCACCAGACATAGTGGCTGCGCAGTCACACATACACATGCACAGTGGTATTTGACTTTGGGTGTGCGAGACATTTGGGTGGGGGTTACTGGACACGGGGTGGGATCACTCTGTGGGAGGTTAGCGTCCGCCGTGACGCCTAGTGGTGGTAGCGTCCGCCGAGACGCCTAGAGGTGGTAGCGCCGCCGTGGCGCAGAGTGGTTAGCGCCCGCCGTGGCGCAGAGTGGTTAGCGTCCGCCGTGGCGCATAGTGGTTAGCGTCCTGTGAGACGCCATGTGTGGCTCCTCTAGAGAGGAGTCATGGTTATGTTGAAGTGTTATGCTATGCAGTAAAGGTAGTCCTGTTTTATATTTGCTCGCTTTGTGTGGTTGTTTCCTGTGAGGGTCTCCTCCCACTCCGTTGGGATCCCTCCCAGGTGGAGGCGTTGCACCCAGAGATGTATAACATGCATGTACCGAGAAGATGTTGTAAGTGATCACCCCTAGTATAATTACCCCAGGTTCCCCGTGGCGGAAGCTCAGCCCTCCTGTGAGCCAACAGGTAATGCACCACACCTGAGTAACCTTATATGTTCTTACACCTCCACAGTATTATCTGCGAGTGGGTGGGGGAAAACCCGTTACAGCTATAACACACCTCTATGTTAAATTCAGATTTTGATATTCAAATGCCCCAAACTCTGTGACAGGACAACCTTTTGTAGGTGTGTTTTATCTCCCACTCGTCGATCTTTTGTGGCATTTAAGGCTAGGGAGAAAATTATTTTAGAATATAAAATACCCAATAACTCTCTCTCTATAACCCCCAGAAAAAATGCTACCCTCACAGTTGCATTTGTATGATTTTGCCAAAGGCGTAGATTTCATTTTTGCTAACACATTTTTTATTTTTGAGGGAATAAACAAATTTCTGATGTATGCAACCCACATACCTTGTCATGTTTACTGTTAGTAGCTAATCGCAAACTAATATTTTTTATCTTTGAAAATTATATCAGATTTTAATTATCATATATTTTTTAATCTGTAAGGAAATGGAGAGTGCCCCATCTGTCACCTTTTCTTTGCTTGCCAGAACAGTCTCAGGAATTTTTATGACGCCGTTGAAGATAGCATGATGTATGATGCCTTTGAGATCAGGTCAAATCTCTGGTAACTGAAAAAGATATACCATTCGCAGCTCATAAGAAACCTTAGATCCCGGCAAACAAAAGAAGGGGATTTGTAACAATATGTAAAATAGTAAGTAGCATGTTACCAGCAGCCTTCGCATGCAGGGGTATATAATATCATGGAACAGCTGATACTGTGTAACGAAGCATGTGGACTTCAGTAGAAACGAATGAAGCTGGCATGCTCCATAACAGCTGCTGGCAGGAAAAACCACACAAGAGGTAAATAATAATAAATTACCTCTGCGGTCCCAGTCGATCTCGCAGACTTCTTGTCGTTCCGGTCCAGAGAATGACGCTCCGTATCTGAAGTGTCCCGTTCTGTTTCCCAAGAGCTGTATACCGACGGTAAAGCTGGTATCTAGTCCTGCACTGCTGTTGCGGGTCCGTCCAATCGAAGAACAGAGCCAAGAACGCTGTGAGAGATTGGTGGACAACTCGAACACGCCAAAGCACTCACAACTCATGTTCTCCTCCCACGTGTTTCACTCTGCTATAGCGCTTTCTCAAGGAGAAACAGCGTGAAACACGTGGGAGGAGAACCTTTTCTGTTTTGTCCCCAGTATGTTCCCAGCATGTCATTTTAATTATGTAGTTTAATACATTTTCTTTTATTTTTGTTCAAACCCGGTGAGTTGTGAGTGCCTTGGCGTGTTCGAGTTGTCCACCAATCTCTCACAGCGTTCTCAAATCTCTGGTAACATCTGTGCACTGTCACCAGTCACTACAACCATAAACATATAGTTACATTGTTTTATTGGCCCACTAGCTTATATACCCGGCGTTGCCCGGGAGTTCATGTCGACGTGTACTGACCTAGGCGTGACTCAGGATGGAGCTGCCAGGACTTCAAACTTGCATGGGTAAGTAATGGGGGGGAGGGGGTGTTGCTGCTCCTCCTGCTCGCGCAGTATCCCCCCCCCTCCTTCCCCTGGTCCCTGTTGCTGGCTGCCCGCACGGGGTAAGAGGTAGTAGCGGGGGTTGTTCCTCCCCTCCCCCCCCCCGTTCCCCGTGGCTGGCTTCGGTGTTCCTTCCCTCCCTCCCTCCCCCCAGTCCCCGGCGCTTCCGTTCCACCTGATGCCGACTGAGTGGGGAAACTACCTTCACCGATTTGAAGAAGCTTGTTTCCCATATGCCAACGCTCCCATACACCCACGCTTCGCCAAGCCACAAACCCACAAACAAACAATTTTTGACTTTTATATACATAGTTACATAGTTACATAGTAGATGAGGTTGAAAAAAGACTTCCGTCCATCAAGTTCAACCTATGCTAAATTTAGACAACAGATACTTTATCCTATATCTATACTTATTGATCCAGAGGAAGGCAAACAAAAAACCCCATTAAGGGGAAAAATTAATTCCTTCCTGACTCCAAGAATTGGCAATCGGATTAATCCCTGGATCAACATCCTTCCCATGTATACTTATTTGGTATATCCCTGTATACCTTTCCCATCTAAAAAGATGTCCAACCTTTTTTGAACAAATCTATTGTATCTGCCATCACAGTCTCCATGGGTAATGAATTCCACATTTTAACTGCCCTTACTGTAAAGAACCCTTTCCTTTGTTGCTGGTGAAATTTCCTTTCCTCCAACCTTAAGGGATGGCCCCGAGTCCTTTGTACTGCCCGTGGGATGAATAGTTATTTTGAAAGCTCCTTGTATTGTCCCTGAATCTATTTGTATATAGTTATCATATCCCCTCTTAGATGCCTCTTTTCTAATGTAAATAAATCTAATTTAGCTAGCCTCTCCTCATAAGTTAGAATGTCCATCCCCTTTATTAATTTGGTGGCTCTTCTCTGCACTCTCTCTAGTTCCATAATGTCTTTTCTTAGGATTGGTGTCCAAAATTGTACTCCATATTCAAGGTGTGGTCTTACTAATGCTTTGTAAAGGGGCATGATTATGTTTACTTCCCTGCCATCCATTACCCGTTTGATGCAAGATAAGATCTTGTTTGCCTTTGCAGCTACTGCATGACATTGGGCACTATTGCTAAGCCTGCTGTCTACAAGCACTCCTAAATCCTTCTCCATCAAGGATTCCCCTAATATATCTCCATTTAATTTGTAAGTCGCCTTTTTATTTTTGTATCCCAAATGCATAACCTTACATTTATCTGTGTTAAACCTCACCTGCCATTTACCTGCCCACGTTTCCAGTCTCTCCAAGTCCTTCTGAAGAGAAATTACATCCTGCTCTGATTCTATTACCTTACACAATTTAGTATCACCAACAAAGATGGAGACTTTGCTCTCGATCCCAACCTCAAGGTCATTAATAAACAAGTTAAAAAGCAGGGGTCCCAGTACCGATCCCTGAGGTACTCCACTCACGACTTTAGCCCAACCTGAAAAAGTTCCATTTATGACAACCCTCTGTTGTCTGTCCTTTAACCAGTTTTCAATCCAGGTGCATATATTATTACTGAGTCCAACTTTCTTTATTTTGTACACCAACCTCTTGTGTGAAGCCGTATCAAAAGCCTTTGCAAAATCTAAGTATACCACATCAACTGCATTACCCTTGTCTAAATTCCTACTTACCTCCTCAAAGAAACAAATAAGGTTAGTTTGGCAAGATCTATCCTTCATAAATCCATGCTGACTATTACTAATAATTTTATTTTCCATTAGGTATTCCTGAATATTATCCTGTATTAAACCTTCAAGTAGTTTCCCTACTATTGAAGTCAGGCTTACAGGTCTGTAATTTCCCGGTTGTGATCTAGCTCCCTTTTTAAATATAGGCACCCCATCTGCTTTACGCCAACCTTGTGGTACTGAGCCTGTGGAAATGGAGTCCTTGAATATTAAATATAATGGTTTTGCTATTACTAAGCTTAACTCCTTGAGAACTCTTGGATGTATGCCATCGGGGCCAGGTGCCTTATTAACTTTAATTTTTTCAAGTCGCTTATGAACTTCTTCCTCAGTTAACCAATTGTTCATTAATATGGAGGTTGTGGCTTCCTCCTGCGGCACTACTATTGAACTTGATTCTTCCCTGGTAAACACAGAGGCAAAGAATTTGTTTAATATCTCAGCTTTTTCCTTATCTCCAATAATCTGCCTACCCATCTCACACTGAAAGGGTCCTATATTTTGTTTTCTCATTTTTTTGTTAATAAGGTACTTAAAGAATTTTTTTAGGGTTGACCTTACTTTCTATTGCAATCCTTTTTTCATTATCCATTTTTGCTAATTTGATTGTCCTTTTGCAATTTTTGTTACATTGCTTATAATTCTGATACGATGTCTCTGTCCCTTCTGACTTAAAGAATCTAAACACCTTCCTCTTCTTGTCCATTTCCTCCCCTACCTGTTTATTTAGCCACATTGGTTTTGACTTATTTCTTTTATACTTATTACCGAAGGGTATACACTGATAAGTGTGCTTTTCTAACAATGTTTTAAAGACTGCCCATTTATCTTCTACATTGTACCCTGCAAAATCATCATCCAATTGTATTACTACTAGATTAGACCTCAGTTTATTAAAATCTGCCTTTCCAAAGTTGAAGGTCTTTGTTGAACCCAAGAAATCTGTTTTTTGATAATTTATTTCAAATGAGACCATGTTATGATCACTGTTACCCAAAAGTTCCAGGACTTGAATATTTGTTATTACTTCTACATTCTTTGATATGACCAAATCCAGAACTGCCCCTCTCCTGGTTGGTTCCTCAATAATTTGGGTCATATAATTGTCTTTAGGCACCCCCAAAAACCGGTTCCCTTTTGTTGTAACGCTAATCTCATTGCCCCAGTCTATGTCTGGATAATTAAAATCCCCCATTATGCAAACATGACCCAGTTTTGATGCCTTCTCCATTTGCAAAAGTATTTTAGCTTCCTCAATCCCACAGATATTTGGTGGTTTATAGCATATTCCCACAAAAATTCTCTTTATTCTTTTACCTCCACTGCTAATTTCTATCCACAAAGTCTCTACATTTTCATCATTCCCTTCATAGACATCACCCCTTATAATAGGTTTTAGATCCGGTTTAACATATAAACATACTCCACCTCCCCTTCTATTAGTTCTTTGCCATCGCGTGATGTCACTGGGGGTGGGGTTAGTGTTTTGCAATGTAACCGCCCAGCCGGTCACAAACCCACAAACAATTTTTGACTTTTATATATATATATAGATTAATGCAATGATCATGTTGACCCGGGTAACCTCACAGGAGACAGAAAAATAGGTATTTTTAAAATGAATGTAAACTCTACCTTAGCACTAGTACAACCTTAGTCACAATATTGTATATACACGTAATAAATACAATACCAATTTTATGAAATGTTCAGTGTCCTGCAGCCTAGAAGACTTGAGGGATTGTCCAAAAAATCCTTCTTGATATCCGTACGAAACGTCCTCCTTGGCGCTTGAACTCTGGATGATAATGCAGGTGTTCTCCAATAGATATGGAAAGAAAACAATTTAATTATCATATATTTTTAAATCTGTATGGAAATGAACAATGCCCCTTCTGTCACCTTTTCTTTGCTAGCCAGAACAGTCTCAAGAATTTGTATGATGTCTTTGAAGATAGCCTAGAGATCAGGTACAATCTCTGGTACATCTTTGCACTGTCACCAGTCACTACATCCATAAACATATAATTTTTTCATTGTTTTATTGATCCATTAATGCAATGACCATGTTGACCCAGGTAACCTCACAGAAGGCAGAAAAATAGGTATTTTTTAAATTATAGTTAACCACTTGGTTGCTGTATTGTTAACAGAACTGAATAGGTTCATAGCGTTAACGTGACAGTCCTTTTAGGGTTTACTCGAAATGTAACTTGGCAGACAATTTGATGCACTTTCTCTTTTTATTGGCACACAGAAACATAATTTTTTAGTACATACCAATAACATCTACCAGAGGGAAACATTTTTTGGATGCTCTTGGAGCAAATTGCAAAAATTTAAGTCAGTACATACAGTAGGTGCATGCAAGCAAATTAAGATTTTTGTGTACCCATTTTGTACCCAATAAGCTGTTTACGTCACTTTAAAAATGAGCCCTACAGATCTAAAAACGGTTTGCGTTGATGCCTTGAGTGCCAGTTTTGCTGACATGTTTTACATTCAGGTATTATGTTTATGAAATGAAATAGCCAATTTCCAAGAGTTCCTTGGAGTCAGTGTTTCCATTTCACAGGAAATTTCCAATTTTCCAAGAAATTTGACTTATGTCCAGACTGAAAAATGCTTTGCAAAGTATGTTTCAAGCTTGTCTGGTAGTAAAGGAGGTTTATATGCACGGCCCCTTTCATGTCGGAGGAGCTGCAATGTGTTGCCGGTCCGTTTAGAATGAAATATAGAATGAGTTAACCCGTTTGTTATCAGTTACCTTGTTCATTTGAATACTTTTAAGTATTCATGTCTATGGCCAGATGGCTTCAGAAATATGTTTACAGCTATGATTTCAAATATATGTGCCAAGGCTGCGTTGTTTTAATTTAGAACATATACAGTATACACTATACAGAAAGTAGATTAACTAATTGAAATTGAATTGATTTCCCTTATGTGTACTCTCTTGGAAGTGCTTTATAGGTATGTAGCTGGGTCCCCCTTCTGCTAGTGACCCCCCCCCTCTGGGTACTCATTGTGCGGCGGTCGGGAGTAGATGCGGCCGTTCGCGGGAAGGTGTGGGTGCATGTGCGCGCGCGGCGCGCTCTCTTCAGCTGCGGCCGGTTGCCAGGGACGCGTGCGGCCGGTTGCTAGGGCCGCGGTCGGGCTGCGAGGCGCACCCGGCGGTTCCCAGTGCAGGGCGCCGCCATGATAGTTCTTCGCGCATGTGCAGACTGCCGATGCGACGGGAGGCCCTGGTGAGATCGCGCATGCGCAGTACAAGCGCGCGAGTATGCCACCAATGAGAGGAGGGCTCTGTAATGGGACTTCAAGTCCCATGAGCCTCTGGAGCGGCCCCATGATGCCAGGGAGCCAATAGGGCTGCAGGAGCTCCCTGCTTGGGGAGAATTAGATACATTTCGCGCGCGAGGAGCACGTTATTCAGGACCAGGACAAGCTAGGGGAAGGAGGTGAGTGCAGGGGTCAGTGACCCACTGCATTAGGCCAGCAGCCCCCTAGGTCCCAGTTAGGTCCTGAGCCACTGTGTAGCTTGTGGTGCTATAGGGACAGGCCCTAGATAGGGACACTGCCCCATTAGCTATTTGGATAGTCAGGGACACAGCGCTGAAGCCGTGCAGCCCTGCGAGGTGGGTTCTGGGCTCAGAACGCCACCAAAGACACTGAGACTAAGGTGATATTATCCACGCCGGAATTCACCCAACGCGGTGTGGAGGACGACGTCGGATCGGGCGGAATCCCTGTCGTAGTCTGCGGAACCCGGGGTGGGAGCCCCGGGCAGGTATCATTCTTCAAGTGCACCAACAATTCTACATTATACTCACAAAGTATCCGTGGCTGCGCAGTCACATATATCATCTCACCTAAAGAGGGCGGGACATATTGTGCGGGGTTACGGGACACTGGGTGGGGTCATCCGGTGGAAGGTTTGGGTGAAGTGTTGGCACCCGCCGTGGCGCAAGATAGAAGGTAGCGTCCTGCGAGACGCGTGAGTTAGTGTCTCCTCTAGGGAGGGACACCTGTGGATTCATGAATGTTATGCATTATTATGTTCCTATGATCATTAGTAAAAGCCTTATTGGTTATACATAAGTGTGCTGAATATTTGTATGTGTCCTGCGAGGAACAATTCCTGCTCTGCTAGGAACCATCGCAGGTGGAGGCGCTGCACTGAGTATAGGGTTACTTCTAATATAATTACCCAAGGTTCCCCATGGCGGAAGCTCAGCCCTCCTGTGAGCCAAGCAGGTAAAGCACCACACCTGGTAACATTGTATGTTCCCCGCACCCACACTGTATATGCGATTGGGTGGGGGAAGACCCGTTACATTTGTAGGCGCTGCTGATAGGAGACTGGGGTGCCCTAATTAAATCAGTATCATAAAAGATCAGCAACATGGTGATCCCCTCCCGTCAAGAGGTCCATGCGTGGGCCATCTCCGTCCTGGAGCCCCCTAGTTACGTCGTGGCTGTAGGGAACGTTCCCGGATTAGTAGCAGAGACTGACATCCGGGACTCGCTGAGGGAGCTCATAGGGTCAAGTAAAGTATGGTACTTGGGCAGGGTGTTCGACACTAAATATTATTTGAGCGCCATACTATTCACTGTGGAGCGGGATATATGCCAAGAGACGGCTCCGAAAACTCTAGTAGCCCCCGAGGGCCCGCCAGAAGGCTACCCCCTTATATACTCAGACTTGCCAGTAATACGGGAAATGTTTTCACCAAGGGCCCCTCCTCAGGCTTCAGATGAACCGTCTACCAGTACTTGGACCCCACTTGCACCCGTGTCAAGTACCCCACACCGGGTTGACCGTCCCCAACCCAAAGTCTCCTTTACCCCAAGCGCCCTCATGGGAGCCACTAGTTGGGCTGACAGTCCACCCTCTCTACCAGACACCGCCCCCCGTGAGGCGAACTCCCGGCCTATCAAAGAGAGGGTCACGAACGAAGGTTCCATAATGGGGGTGACGCTACCCCAATTCGTAGAAGCCTTCACCATGGCCTCCCAGTCTCAAGGCTACCGGAAACTTAAGGCCTTCTCGGGAGTACTTCCAATACCCCAGGGGGAGGAAGGAATAGACCTTTGGAGGGAGAATGCATTAAAGGTCGTAGAGGAATGGTCGTGCACTGACACAGTAAAACGGCAGCGTATCATGGAATGTCTCAGGCCTCCCGCTTCTACCATTGTAACCATTCACAGGGACCAACACCCAGAGTTGACGGCGTTGGAAAATGTGGCGTTCCTGTTGGACGCGTACGGACTAGCAGAAAATGAAGGGGCGATCTGGACGAAGTACTTCAATCTTTATCAGCAGGAGGGAGAGGACTTGTCAGCCTTTATTCACTGCCTGCAGCTGGTCTTGGGAATCCTACTCAATCGTAAGCTGATTCCTGCCTCTGGGATGGATGAAGCGCTCCATAAGCAGTACCTGCGGGGATCAAGCCCCTCTCACCCCATAGCGAACATGCTCTGCAGCAAAATAATGGATGGGGGTCCCTCTACGTTCACCGAGTTGCTGCGCCAAGTGAAAATGCAGGAGGCACATGTTATGCTACACTCTACCGCTAAACCTAAGAGCCCCTCCGTCTCAAAGGGAAAGGGCTCTATGGAAAAGAAGGAAGAGTCTGCTGCCTCGTCCAAGGGGTACAAGCCAAGACCCACCGACAGACCACCTTCCCCGTCCAAGGTTCGTCCGGAACGACGCGAGGTTGTGTGCTATAACTGCGGTAAGAAGGGCCACGTCACCAGTAACTGTCCAGAGAGAGAAGGCCATCCAGAGGAACACCCTCCCGATAGAGGGAAATCCGCCCGATCAATGGTCTGCAGTGTACCCGTGGCAGACTCTGACCCAGAACGCCCTCATTCTGAAACCGAAGATGCCCCTTCTGACTCTGGCCCCAGTGATGACGCCTCACCCAGGGAAGCTTACAGACAAGTAGGCCCCGCGGCCATCGTGCCCGTTGTACTGGAAGGGATCTACGCATCGGCCCTACCGGACATGGGGTCACAAGTGACCATAATATGACCAGCACCTCCAACACTGCCCCCTGAGGCCGGCCGAACATATGAAGGTTAGGGGATTAAGTAATGAAGACTACCCCATCGATGGGATTGTAAGAGTTCAACTGGAAATACTCCAACTGAACACCGGCATGAAACACCCCATGCATGTAGCGGCAATGGTATGCCCTGAGCCACAAGACCAGTGCAAGTATCCAATCATCTTGGGAACCAATGCGGATATAGTACAAGCTGTAATCAGAGCCTACTTGAAAGAGACCAACAAGCTGCAGCTGGCCAATTCACTTCTAGACCCCGTCTTACGAGAAGAGTGCCACCGGGTATATGTCTTGGAGCGTCATGGGGACCTCTACAATCGTCAACGCGGACTGACGACCATATTACCAGGGGGACTGCAAAGAATGGCCGTCTGGTGCTGTTACCCCAACCGAGAGGAGGGCGATCAGTTCTTCTCTCTGGAGAGTACCCCCGAGGAAAAAGTTCAGAGAGGCTATAGGGTACTACCCGAAGTGAGGGAATGGATGACTAAGATCCCTCTACGAACACACGTGTATGTGCAGAACCTCTCCCCCTTCCCGATGGAATTTGATGATTGACAGAATATGGGTTGCATATATCCGGTCAGCCCTGTGGAAACAACGCCCCAGGTGAATGTGGCAACGGGGAGTGAGCGGCTAGTAGATTTGGACTTCAACTTCGGCGAGTCCACATTGTCCCCTGAGTGGAAAGAGCGGCTGAGAACCCAGTTGAATAAACGACGGACTGTGTTCTCAATGAGTGAGATGGATGTGGGGTGTAGTCGAAGCGCCCAACATACCATTCGACTGAGTGATGCCACCCCGTTCCGGGAACGCTCTCGTCGCATCGCCCCGCGGGATGTGGACGATGTGAGGAACGCCATACAAGACATGGAAACAGCTGGGATTTTGACAGAGTCTCGGGGGCCCTACGCATCACCCATAGTGGTGGTGCAGAAAAAGAACGGGTCCGTAAGACTGTGTGTCGACCATTGAACTCTGAACAATCGTACGATACCGGATCAGTACAACCTTCCACGCATTGAAGAGATCCTGAATGCTCTGAATGGAAGCGAATGGTTCAGCGTGCTCGATCTACGATCTGGGTACTATCAGGTACCTATGAATGCCGAGGACCAGGAGAAGACAGCTTTCGTCTGCCCCCTTGGGTTCTACCAATTTACACGTATGCTCCAAGGTATATGTGGGGCCCCTGCTACCTTCCAGAGACTGATGGAGAGGACTATCAGGGACATGAGCCCTTGGGAGTGTCTTGTATACCTGGATGACATCATTGTCGTCGGAAGAACTCTGGAGGAGCATGAAGAAAGGCTGCTTAAAGTAATAGACCGTCTGGGAAAGAAGGGCTGAAATTGTCCCTGGACAAGTGCCGGTTTTGTCACACTTCAGTGACTTACGTGGGGCATATCGTGTCTGCTCAAGGGATTGCCACCGACCCAGCCAAAGTAGAAGCGGTCGTGAACTGCCCGCGTCCCGAGAATGTCACAGAGCTACGATCCTTCCTGGGGTTCTGTGGGTATTACCGTCGCTTTGTGGAAGGGTACTCTAGTAGAGCTAAACCCCTGAATAATCTGTTGAAGATTTACCCTGAAGATACCGGAAGGAAGGCTGTATCGGCCCGCCAACCGTTTGGGGATAAATGGATGCCTGAGTGTGAACAGGCCTTCCTGAAATTGAAGAAATGCCTGACCGAAGCGCCGGTGCTTGCGTATGCTGATCCCGAACAACCATACGTCCTGCACATGGATGCCAGTCTCAATGGACTGGGCGCTGTTTGGCACCAGAAGCACCCCGACTACCTATACGGTGTTACGTTTGAGGTAAGGACGGATAACAATCCCCTCACGTACATCAATACCTCGGCCAAATTGGATGCAGCCAGACACCGATGGCTGGCCGCATTGAACAATTACCGCTTCTCCCTGAAGTATAAGCTGGGACCCTTGAATGTCGGGGCTGACGCCCTCTCCCGACGGCCAGGGTTAAGTGCTACTCAAGATGATGAAGAATGGGAAGAACTCCCAGGACCCGGGGTGTGGGCTATGTGTAGCACTGCCGCCATCGTCAACGATCAAGTGGCCTTCTCAGAATTAAGGGTTGCAGATTCTTTGGGATGCCAGTCGCAGGCTGTCCCAGCCGCCTACTGTGATCCAAAAGGGATGAACATCACGCATGACAAAGTGCTACGGTGGAAAGATCTGGTAGACTACCAAATACGGGATCCTGTCGTTAGTATCATTAGGCAAGCCATCGAGAGGAAGAGCCCAGCCCTTCTGAAGCATGCCCCCAACGACTTGGTGGCCTTGCTCATGCGGGAAGTGGATAAATTCGAAATAGACAACTGCTTACTCTATCGGGTGGTGCAATACCACAACCACCCGGATAGGCGACAACTAGTCCTTCCTAAGAACTTGCAATACATGGTGTTGAAGTCCCTACATGATGAGCATTGACATCACGGTATAGAAAAGACCTTTGGGTTGGTCAGAGACCGCTTTTTCTGGCCCAAAATGTGAGAGGCTGTAGAACGCCACTGTCGCCGTTGTACCAGGTGTATCCAGCGCAAGACCCTGCCCACCAGAGCCGCGCCTATGGGCCATCTGAAAAGTTCTGGCCCCATGGACCTTGTGTGTATGGACTTTCTGTGCATCGAGCCTGATAGCCGAGGCATAGCCAACGTGCTGGTCATCACGGACCATTACACCCGGTATGCTAAGGCCTTCCCCACGAAAGACCAGAAAGCTATCACAGTGGCGAAGATATTATGGGAGAAGTACTTCGTTCACTACGGTCTTCCAAACCGCCTCCACTCAGACCAAGGTCGGGATTTTGAGAGCAATCTGATCCGAGAATTGCTCAAAATGCTGAACATTGCTAAATCACGAACAACCCCGTATCATCCTGAGGGAGATGCGTTGCCAGAACGGTTTAATAGAACGCTACTGGACATGCTTGGAGCTCTAAAGGGTGCCCAGAAGACTGAATGGAGTCGACATGTAGAGGCCTTAGTTCACGCATACAACTGTACTCGGCACGAGTCCACTGGATTCTCTCCCTACTTCCTCATGTTTGGACGAGAGGCGAGGCTACCAGTAGATGTACGCCTGCGCGTATCGACGGATGGGATACACAACGCTACCCATTTCAAATATGTGCAACGACTCAAAGACAGCTTGCAACAGGCATACCAACAGGCTGAGAAAGTCACAGCTAAGCTGAATGCTGGCAATAAAAGGCGATACGACCATAAGGTCAAATATCGGGAACTTCGTCCTGGAGACGCTGTGTTGCTTCGCAATCTGGGAGTCCCGGGAAAACATAAATTGGCTGACCGATGGAGTGATGGTGTATATGAAATAGAATCTCAATTGCCTGGCCTCCCGGTCTACCGCATCAAAGACACTGATGGCCGGGTAAAGGTATGGCACCGAAATCACCTTCTCCCCATTTCCCAAGTGGGAGATGAGGACGCAGAAATACTGGCCACACCGCTCAACGGCGAGTCCGATTCCTCAGAGATTAGCCAAGAGACTGTACCTGATCATACCCATCTTGAGACTCTGGAAGATCCCATGGAAGGAACCTCTCAAAGGGATTCTCCCAATGGAGGGGCATCTCCCGGAGGAGCTACGGGTAAAGGGCCCTGTAGGCCAACGCCTACTAAGGTGGCACCAACAGGCCAACCTTTGGATCCACAGAGCCCGTGCTTTGTGCCCAACAGAGACTGTTCAGAGACATTTCTCCCCTCAAGGGAAGAGGCTGAGCTTCAGGACTGTACTTATTACTCCCCAGAGGGAGTTGCTGAAGAACAGCTCCCTAGGAGCCAAAGAGTTAGGTACCCTCCAAATCGGGTAACCTATGATCAAATTGGGGCACCCCATTATGAGGCTCAGCAGTGGGCTCGCAGCAGAATGCAGTCCGTCATTGTGATGTTCACTGAAATGTGCAATCTGATCTAGAAATGATAAGTAGAGCGCATTGATTGTTGCATTTTTATTATATAACGATGTTGTGCCTTTCCCATTATATAACTGCTGTATATAGTTATGTACGTTGTGTCCCAAGCGAGGACGTTGGTTTTTTTTTTTACCAGGGGGAGGATGTAGCCAGGTCCCCCTTCTGCTAGTGACCCCCCCTCTGGGTACTCACTGTGCGGCGGTCGGGAGTAGATGCGGCCGTTCGCGGGAAGGTCTGGGGGCATGTGCGCGCGCGGCGAGCTCTCTTCAGCTGCGGCCGGTTGCCAGGGATGCGTGCGGCCGGTTGCTAGGGCCGCGGTCGGGTTGCGAGGCGCACCCGATGGTTCCCGGTGCAGGGCGCCGCCATGATAGTTCCTCGCGCATGCGCAGACAGCCGATGAGACGGGAGGCCCTGGTGAGATCGCACATGCGCAGTACAAGCGCACGAGTATGCTACCAATGAGAGGAGGGCTCTGTAATTAATGGGACTTCAAGTCCCATGAGCCTCTGGAGCGGCCCCATGACGCCAGGGAGCCAATAGGGCTGCAGGAGCCCCTGCTTGGGGAGAATTAGATACATTTCGCGCGCGAGGAGCACGTTAGTCAGGTCCAGGACAAGCTAGGGGAAGGAGGTGAGTGCAGGGGTCAGTGACCCACTGCATTAGGCCAGCAGCCCCCTAGGTCCCAGTTAGGTCCTGAGCCACTGTGTAGCTTGTGGTGCTATAGGGACAAGCCCTAGATAGGGACACTACACCCTTAAGCTATTTGGATATTCAGGGACACAGCGCTGAAGCCGTGCAGCCCTGCGAGGTGGGTTCTGGGCTCAGAATGCCACCAAAGACACTGAGACTAAGGTGATATTATCCACGCCGGAATTCACCCAACGCGGTGTGGAGGACGACGTCGGATCGGGCGGAATCCCTGTCGTGGTCTGCGGAACCTGGTGTGGGAGCCCTGGGCAGGTATCATTCTTCAAGTGCACCAACAATTCTACATTATACTCACAAAGTACCCGTGGCTGCGCAGTCACATATATCATCTCACCTAAAGAGGGCGGGACATATTGTGCGGGGTTACGGGACACTGGGTGGGGTCATCCGGTGGAAGGTTTGGGTGAGGTGTTGGCGCCCGCCGTGGCGCAAGATAGAAGGTAGCGTCCTGCGAGACGCGTGAGTTAGTGTCTCCTCTAGGGAGGGACACCTGTGGATTCATGAATGTTATGCATTATTATGTTCCTATGATCATTAGTAAAAGCCTTATTGGTTATACATAAGTGTGCTGAATATTTGTATGTGTCCTGCGAGGAACAATTCCTGCTCTGCTAGGAACCATCGCAGGTGGAGGCGCTGCACTGAGTATAGGGTTACTCCTAATATAATTACCCCAGGTTCCCCATGGTGGAAGCTCAGCCCTCCTGTGAGCCAAGCAGGTAAAGCACCACACCTGGTAACATTGTATGTTCCCCGCACCCACACTGTATATGCAATTTGGTGGGGGAAGACCCGTTACAGGTAAATATCTAAACTTTTTCAATTCATCAACCTTCCACCTTTTCTTAACCCAATAGACTTGATACCATGACCACACAAAGCCATATTTTGAGGGAATTGGTCACAACATTTATTACATAAACAACAATTAACAATAAACCAACATTTGGTTCTGGCAGCAAGTGCATAAACCATCTGTACTATAGCAGCTCAGTGGACAAGTATCCTATTACCACTATCCAGGTAACACCACCTACTGACACCATGCCATTAACCACATAACAAGAACAATAGACCTGGGTCACACCCACAGACTACCTACCAAGGAGACCCAAGACTTCCTGCTCTAATGTTGTGATAATTAAATATCCAGCAATAAATGAAAAAGTACAGATGGGACATTCCCCTGATAATACAAGTTAAGTTGCTTCTGCTGCTCCCACTCAGTGCCGCGATCCACCGGGGCCAATAAGATGCATAAATACACAAAAAGAGAGAAGCGCAAGAAGGAACCAGAATCAATTACTCAATAACAGCTTTATATATTCAAATCTATAAAAAAAAATACAGCACTTACATTGTAAAACAGAGCTGCATCAGAAACGGCACATCCCCACACCACTCCATCCACTAGATGTTAAATAATTATATTCCAGTAGTTGGTAGTAGCTAGCCCCTCCAAATCAATCCCGATTGGGGCTGACTGATGTTAATGTCCTGAAAGGCTACCCTAGGGCCTGCTGCGGATCTCGAGCAGCACACCCAGCTACTGAGAGAAGGAGGGAGATGGGGTATTGAAGCCGCGTCTTGCGTATGACATCATGCGTCTTCCGCAAGGACTCTGGATACAACAACGCATTTCGCATAAACTTATGCTTCGTCAGGGGGTGTATCCATACCCACTAGGGAATGCCCCTTATATACAGGCCGCTACCTCGCAATGTTATTCCAGAGTTCACAATTAGTGACATATTAACATCTCCACATTGATTGACAACCTTGACCACAATAAAATACAATCACAAACCACACAAATACATTACCTCACAAATACTGTACAACCATAACATTAAAACAACATACACATTTTCCACATAATTATCCCCTGCCTATTAAAATCCATCTGAATCTCTCACTTATATTGATTGGAACCATAAGGAAAATATTCCAGATAAAATGAGTTTAAGAACTTGATCATCTACCATTGGGTCATATTGAATTAAAATGTTATCAGTACATTACATTCTTATACCTATAGTTGATTACGGTTTACTGATAATTTACTGTGGTATAATTGTCTTTACATTTAAAATTATTTTAAATAACTGTACCTTATATAAAAATACCATATATTAAAATTCCTACATATAAAAGAGCAGCACATATAGTTCTAAAAAATGTCTACAAAGATAAAGGTTAGCATGGAACATCATATAGTATAAAAATACTATTACCTCAACCAAAATAGGTACTATGTACAAATGGCATATCATAATAAATAAAAATATATAAAATATATATACAGTATATATATATATATATATATATATATATATATATATATATATAAATACATTACATAGTGATCGGTCAATAGGTCAACTCATATTGAGCCTAAAGTGACCATTATTATATCTCTAATTTAAATTTTTATCTCTGGATCATTTGAAAAATGGGTGAAGTTCAATCTGTTCGTTCAAGCCCAGAGGATATTTACTATGTAGTGAATAGATCCAGTATTGTTCCCTCTGGAGGAGTTTTAGTTCTCGTGCCAGATTTCTGGGATCTCTATCCACTATCTCTATGCCCCTGAACTTCAGGTACTTAGGGGACCCCCCATGGCATTCAAGAAAGTGTTACACACGATTATGCACCTTTTTACCTCTCTCAATCAAATGTTTTGCATTCTTTATACAATTCACATGTTCACCAATGCACACTTTCAATGGCCATATGATTTTCCCAATGTAGTACTTGTTACACGGGCAAGTGACCATATAGACAACGAAATTGCTACGGCAATTAATAAAGAGCCTAATTTTATATTCCTTCCCAGTAACACAATCGTTGAAAGTTTTATCCCGTGACATTAAGTGACACATGACACATTTACCACATGGATAAATTCCCAGTGGTTTATCCAAAAATTGAGTACCTTGGACGACACTAGTTGTTTTCTTTAAAACACTCGGTGCCAAAATACTTTTCAGAATTTTTATACTACAGTATATAAGATGTTCCATGCTAACTGTAGACGGACGTTCACAGAGGTACACAATTGGAGACTTTATAAGGTGAAATTATAATAGGCTTTATTGTGCCTTTTCCTTTTCATCAGGAAACCATCCAAACACAGGGGGGGGGAACAAAGCTTCTATTCACTTGGGAGTAGTTCTAGTGAAATCCTATGCAATTAATTCACATCTCCCTTAGTAAAGCATGTCTCGCAGCCCCAAAACATATAGCATGAAATAAGCAGATATAAGCAGTCTCTTAATAATGAAAGTCTTATCTGTTAGCTGCTGTAGAGTAAGCTTCTCTGCTCTCCTGGAACCGCACCCGTGCGTGCACAGAAAATCAGCATCCAGGTTTAGAAGTCTTATTTGGTGTCTTGCAATCAGCTATGCTGGGCACAGCTCAAGACCGGTCAGCTCCAGAGATGTGTGTTCTCTTGGTCAGTCTCTCCTGGGAGACTCAAGAACACTGCTCTGTCTCTCCAAAGGTCAGCTCTCATTCAGAGCTAAGGAGTCCCTTCTTGTCTCAACAGACAGGCTTTTGTAAGCAATCTAGATCAGGCAGGTGTTGTTTATTATTTGACTACCAGCAGTTAACCACCACACTGCTAGATTAAAGGCACATTACTTGAACAGGGATTACTCCCCTGTTACACTAACCTTTATCTTTGAAGACATGGTTTAGAACTATATGTGCTGCCCTTTTATATCTAGGATTTTTTATATAAGGTACAGTTATTTAAAATAATTTAAAATGTTTTGACAGTTATTCTGTACCATTGTAATTTATCAGTACACCGTAATCAACTATATGTATAAGAATGTAATGTATTTATAAATTTTTAATTCAATATGACTCAATGGTATGTGATCAATTTCTTAAACTCATTTTATCTGGAACATTTTGCTAAGGGTTTCAATCAATATAAGCGAGAGATTCAGATGGATTTTAATAGGCAGGGGATAATTATATGGAAAATGTGTATGTTGTTTTAATGTTATGGTTGTATTTGTTAGGTATATGTATTTGTGTGGTTTGTGATTGTATTTTATTGTGGTCAAGGTTGTTAACCACAGTGGAGATGTTAATATGTCACTAATTGTAAACTCGGGGATAAAATTGCGAGGTAGCGGCCCGTATATAAGGGGCATTCTCTAGAGGGTATGGATACACCCCCTGACAAAGTGAATGTTAATGCGAAACACGTTGTGGTATCCAGAGTCCTCGCAGAAGACACGTGACTCGTACACCGGATGCGGCTTCAACCCCCCATCTCCCTCCTTCTCTTAGTAGCTGGGTGTGCTGCTCGAGATCCGCAGCAAGTCCCAGTGTAGCCTTTTAGGACATTAACATCAGTCAGCCCCAATCGGGATCGGTTTGGAGGGGCTAGCAACTACCAACTACTGGGATATAACTATTTAACATCTAATGGATGGAGTGGTGTGGGGATGTGCCGTTTCTGATGCAGCTCTGTTTTACAATGTAAGTGCTGTATTTTTTTTATAGATTTGAATATTTAAAGCTGTTATTGAGTAATTGATTCTGGTTCCTTCTTGTGCTTCCTGCAATAAATGTGCATACCAGCTCACACTTATCCCTAAAAATCCACAATTAACATTTGATTATGCTAAAGCTAACCCCCCATTTTACAATGATAAATAAAGCTTAATAAAAATAAATCAAAATGAGAAATGTTTACACTGCTAGTTGGGATGGTGGATGGTAAATTATTCCACATGCTGATTCCACCTACTAATTATTGAAAATTACAATAAAATACCCGGTAGCCTCTCCACTTGTCTAACGACCACCAATTATACCCTTTCAAGTGATTCCCTTGAAAATGGGACTTCACTTCTCATCCTTCGGGGATGCACCGTCTCCAACCCATTATGTAAAGGAACGTGAAAAAATGAAGGTGCAAATAAGTTTAAAAAGTGAAATCATGTGCAGTGCTATATACTGTAAGTGAAAAAAAGCACTCACAGCTGGTTCGTGTTCGTTGTTAAACTGCACACTGTAGTCCTCCTCAAATGAAAACAAATAGGGAGAATATAGCATAATAAAGTGTAATATGCATTAACAGAGTAGGGAATGTAGAAAATGCACTCACATTTTCCCAGTCTGTCTTGCGCAACGAGTGTCATAAGGGCACTCTGCAGCCACTCTGGAATATTACCGAAAATGCAGCGTCTCGCCTCAGATGTCCCGCTCAGCACCATCGGTGATGTATTTGCCGAAGTCGGTCCTTCCACGTCTGCGTGCGCACCTACGATGTTTCGGATGGGCTGGCTGGTCCAAGTGGCAAAAAACCCTACGAGTTTCACCGTTATCCAAAAGTCGGCTTCCTCAGGGGGTTTTCTCCCCATTTTATTCTGATATTTATGTAGCCCATGTTCCCCACCCCCCCCAGACACAGATCGTGCCTCTAAGGTGTATTGAGGGCTGGCCACATGTGTATGGTGGTGCATACCTGCTTGTAACAGGAGAGCCTGAGTCTCCCGCGTTGGTATTGGGGACAACAGGACCAGGCTTCTGGGGTATTTGCCTTCATCTTCTTTAGCAACGGTGCAGCGCCTCCATCTCCATAAGTCCCAGGGATGTGGGATAGGACCCTTACAGAGAAAACCCTGGTCCCAAGGCGAATGATCCAGCTCTCACACAGTCTCTTTGTGTAAAACAGCAATGTCTTTATTGTCTCTTAGCTCATACACAGCAGCAGTTCATTAGCAGCAGTACTTCCACATATGAACAAGGTCTCTTCCTCCCTCCTTCTCCTCCAGACTGTTGTCACGGGAGACTCCTGTGGCGGGTAGGATCTCGGTGGCCGGAACAGCACGAGCGTAGTAGGGGTCACAAGCAGGGGTCTGAGGCAGGCGGCAGGTAGCGAAGTCAGGTACAAGCAGAGGTCCGAGGCAGGCGGCAGGTAGCGAAGTCAGGTAACAAGCAGAGGTCGGCAACAAGGAGACTGGAACAGGAAAGGGGAGCAAGGACAGGTCTGGGGGCAGGGACTGAGAACAGGAACAAACAGGGACAAGCCAGATTACCAGCAAGGGCTTTTACTGTGAACAGACTTCTATAATACAGGTACAGGTACAGAAACAGATCAGGAATCATAAGCATGTGCATTAGGAGTCTGACTTCAAGCAAAGGCAAAAGCAACAGACAGGAAGCAAGCTATAAAGGACAGAGACAGGAGCAACAAGAAGACAGGCAGACAGATGAACCCAGAGCCAACAGAAGGCAGCAGCACACCCAGTGGACAAGGAAGCTATGGCTAGGCAGGAGGTCTAGACGACCCTGACATTACTCCCCCCTCTCGAGAGCGTTATCCGGACGATCCTCCAGGCTCTTCCCGGAGGCCTTGATGAAAAGTGGACTTAAGGAGACCCACCTCTGGTGGTTTGTCAGCGGGCAGAGGGTACTCCACAGGTACATTGGTTGCTGTAAGGAACCTCCGAATGGGTGTGTTCAGCCCAAAAGCAGGGGCAGAGACATCAGGAATGTGGGCATCAAGGACAGCTGCAGCCTTTTGACATGAGTCATTGGGGACACAGAGTTCGCTCTGCATGGTCTCCTCTTGCGACTGCCGTTTCGTGGCATCACCCAATGAAAAACCAGCTATTCGAGTTTTCAGCTCTTCCTCCAGCGAGGCTCTGGTTATGTTCAGTGTGGCCTTCAGCTCCTCATGCTGTTCTTTGGGGACACACTGGGTACTCAAATAATCTTGCAGCATCTTTATTTTGTAGGCAGTCTGGAAACTTTCTTCTTGCAGAACTCGCTGCTTTTCTTCAGCATTCACCCATTTCTCCTTGGTGTCCTGCAGATGTGTACGCAGTTCTCGCAGCTGACTCTGCAGCATATTTTCTGCTTGTGTGCACCGCTCCAGGGAGACACATTCTTCTTGCAGTACTCTCTCTGCATTCTGCAGTGCTGTCTGCACATCTAACTTTTCCTGGGCCAACTGTTTCTTCTCCTCTCCTAATTTATGGAGTTTCTTATCTCCTTCACTGACTTGGACATAGAGATTCTTGCACTCTTGGGTTACAGTTTCAAAACTGATATTTAACCCTTCGAAGATTTCTCTCAATGAACATAGTTCTGTGTTGAAGTGGCAACTCTTCTCCTTAGAGGCTTCCAGCTCTGTAGTAAGCCTGTGAACCTCTTTCTGAGATGCTTCCAGTGCTGCATCAACTTGAGCCATGAAAGTCTGGTACTGGGCAGAATCAGCGTAGGCCTTCTCCAGCTTACTTGACAAGATCAACCTGTCATTCTCCAACTGATATTTTTCTTTTTCCCAGTCACCCTTTTCCAGCGCTAATTGCATCCTTGACTTTTCTTCTATCAATAGTCTGTTCTCCTCTTCTGATTCATGGAGTCTTTTATCTCCTTCACTGGCTTGGACAGAGAAGTTCTTACTCATTTGGTTTATAATTTCAAACCTACTATTTAACTCTTCGGAGGCGTCTCTCATAGAACGTATCTCTGTTTTCAAGTAGCATCTCTCCTCCCGAACGACTTCCATCTCTTTTTTGAAGTAGCAAACCTCCTCCTGGGAGACTTTAAGCTCTGTATTAAGCCTGTCAATTTCCTTCATAGAGATTTCCAGGAATTCGTTACTTTTAGAAGCGAGGCACCGATTCTCAGCAGCATCAGTATATGCCTTCTCCAGCTCAGCTGAAATGCCATCCAGGTCACTCTCCAACTGCTCTTTTTCTTTCTCCTGGAGAACACACTTAGCAATTGCTGAGGATAGACAGTTTTGTAGTGCAGAATTAGCTTCTTGCTCCTTATCTAAACGTCCATACAGACAATCAATCGCTTTCTGTGCAGCTTGAAGCGTCTGAGTAGGGGCATCTTTCTTCTCTTCCACTATTCTTGGGATACGTCTGTGAGTTGCCTTAAGCTGCAGCATATCTCTTTCATCAAATGCAGACTCTGAGGTTAAATTTTCATTCTTAATTCCTTCTGCAACTTCCACAGTAATGCCTCCCTTCTTTTTCTTCTTCTTCCTTGCTTTGAGAAGTTCTGAAGAATCAGTGGTACTGTGTTCACATTTACTGCTCAAGACTGTTTGAGTGGGAGCCATAATTTCAGACATGGGGAAACCACACTTCCCAAGAAACCAGTAAAGAGGAAATGTGTTTTTAAAACAGAAGCATTAGAATGAACAACAGGAATATTAGACACAGAGAGACACAAGATAGGAGAGCTGACCTTTTGAGACTTTAGTATCAGTCACAGAGATTTATAAATGCAAGGAAAAAACATAGACAGAGAAACCTGTAGTTATATCTGAAACTTTAGAAATCAGGCGTAGGGATATCATACAGACAGAGAGAACCTGCAGTTACATCTGAATCTTTAGGCATCAGGCGTAGGGATATCATATAGACAAAGAAAACCTGCAGTTGAATCTGAAACTTTAGATATCAGGCATAGAAATATCATAGACAGCAGGAAACTAATACAGAGAAAACTTGTAGTTAGATCTGAAACTTTTGACATCGGACATAGGAATATCAGACAGAGAACCCTGCAGTCAAATCTAAAACCTTTGATATCAGGCGTAGGAATATCATATGTTGCAGATAAACAAACTTTAGGGGAACTTGCAGGTAAACCTGAAACCTTAGAACCAATCATATGAAAAATTATAGATGCAAGAAAATCAAAGCATGCAGCAACAAAATAATGGGAGAATTTTTGTCTTTTGAAATGGGGACCCTGTGAACAGCAGTGGTCCAACCA
Source organism: Ascaphus truei (assembly GCF_040206685.1). Lineage (NCBI taxonomy): Eukaryota > Metazoa > Chordata > Amphibia > Anura > Ascaphidae > Ascaphus > Ascaphus truei. The sequence goes on along the minus strand of NC_134487.1, from coordinate 105,391,282 downwards.
GGGAAAGCAGTAAATCAATGTAACCGTCTTAAATAGAAATGTGAGTCTGAAAATCTGCAGTGGCCCACCCACAATGCAGAGACAATTCTTGTCCAGGTAATGAAAGTCTGAAAATGGCAAAAACAGGTACTGCAGGGTGTTTTTTTTTTTTTTTTTGTAAAAGTGAATTCTTCTCAGGGAGAAAGTGGCACAAAAAACCCTGCAGAAACCTATGCAGCAACAAAACCTTCAGGATCCCAACTGGGATTTCAAAAAACAAAAAAAAGTACTTATCTTCCTCCAAGCGGATGGGGTCTGCTGAAGCAGGAAGGCAGAGAATCTGTTCCAGCGAGATCCAGAAGTGGCCTTTGCTTTCTGTCACGGGAGACTCCTGTGGCGGGTAGGATCTCGGTGGCCGGAAAAGCACGAGCGTAGTAGGGGTCACAAGCAGGGGTCCGAGGCAGGCAGCAGGTAGCGAAGTCAGGTACAAGCAGAGGTCCGAGGCAGGCGGCAGGTAGCAAAGTCAGGTAACAAGCAGAGGTCGGCAACGAGGAGACTGGAACAGGACAGGGGAGCAAGGACAGGTCTGGGGGCAGGGACTGAGAACAGGAACAAACAGGGACAAGCCAGATTACCATTTTTTTTTTTTTGTAAAAGGGAATTCTTCTCAGGGAGAAAGTGGCACAAAAAACCCTGCAGAAACCTATGCAGCAACAAAACCTTCAGGATCCCAACTGGGATTTCAAAAAACAAAAAAAAGTACTTATCTTCCTCCAAGCGGATGGGGTCTGCTGAAGCAGGAAGGCAGAGAATCTGTTCCAGCGAGATCCAGAAGTGGCCTTTGCTTTCTGTCACGGGAGACTCCTGTGGCGGGTAGGATCTCGGTGGCAAGGTCTTTTACTGTGAACAGACTTCTATAATACAGGTACAGGTACAGAAACAGATCAGGAATCAGAAGCATGTGCATTAGGAGTCTGTACACATACAAATTAAATGTCCCAGGCGCTGTGAAATAAAGTCCAATAGACCCAAATACCGTGAACCAATTAGGCAGTCTTTAGTACAGGATACACTGTACAGTGTACAGTGTTTGATAGATGGATGATCTTGATAGTTGATGGACAGGCAGGGGTGTTTTTCTATTTTGATGTGCTGATGTCCCCGAAATCACAGAAAAAGACACAGCAGGGCACGCCAATAGCGTGGTATGTTTCATCAATAGCCCCCTACCTAGAACCCTGAAATCCTACATACAGGATATGGGCTCTCAACGTACAGTTGAGAGAATCTGTGCCACACATCCCTGCTCCTCAGATCGTCTCACGGATCCCACGTGGTCTCGTCTGCAGGAGTCCCCTCACTCAACGATGTTGGTGGTATGGATAATATACTCCAACACTCCCACAGATGTATGCGTGTGGGGGGGGGTAGAGAGATGGGGAAGATAAGGAACAGAACTAGTGTGATAACGTATGGGGTTTTATTGACATAAAAACAATGTTGAAATCACACTTACAATGTTAAAACTTCTCAAGCACAGCTCGCATTGCCGTCCACAACCTGTATGGTTCCAAATGCTGCCAAGGGGAGGATCGCCGCACACCGCACTCGATCCCGGAAATCAAAGTGACGTCAGTGGTGGGGCAGACCGGAACTCTCCTCACACTAGGAACTACGGGTGCCCGAACAGCTCAATTCACTAGACTCCTCCTCCCTACGCGTTTCGTGACGAGTTGTCACTTCCTCAGGGGTAACGGAGCCTAGTGGATAGGCTATTTATATGCTAATCTTAAATGGAGAACCCTCCTACAAAAGGGGATGGACTATCCATGACAGCTATACAATAATTTAGACTGCGATCTTGTTAAAGGCAGACTGGGATCAAGAGTATTAATAAAGCATACCTAATCAACTGGAAGCCATCAATCGCATATAGATTAAAGATTAGATTAGATTAAGAGGGGCCTCGAGACCCATAGTGTCTCCAATCATTTTAAAATACACCATGGCCAGAACCCAGAGGGTCTGTTATGTGTAGGAATCGATAACCCCAAAGGAAGCTGGCGGGGGGGAGACAGACTTAATTTAGTATCCAAACGGGAAAGTTACTGGATCTATGTACTTAAAACACTGTCCCCCCTCTGACTCAATATCGATTTCGTCCTTTTTAAAAGATCCATAAATTGGTTATGCTTTTTTAAAGATCAGTAAATTGGTTATGCTTTTATGCCTGATTGATCTACAGGTTTTACTGTTCATTTATTATCAGTGTTCATTTAATATCAGTATAAAATTTCTTTATCTGCTATTGGTATCCTAAACTTATATGTATTTTAGGTTTATATGTACTTTTTAAGAATGTATATGTATTTTTATTTCATAGGTGTATCTTTTAACATTTATGTGATTTTTAGTAGTAGTTGATCATATATGTTGTATTAAGCATTATTTATCATTCAATTCACCAGTAATTAAGGCTATTTCTTTAATCTATATGCGATTGATGGCTTCCAGTTGATTAGGTATGCTTTATTAATACTCTTGATCCCAGTCTGCCTTTAATAAGATCGCAGTCTAAATTATTGTATAGCTGTCATGGATAGTCCATCCCCTTTTGTAGGAGGGTTCTCCACTTAAGATTAGCATATAAATAGCCTATCCACTAGGCTCCGTTATCCCCTGAGGAAGTGACAACTCGTCACGAAACGCGTAGGGAGGAGGAGCCTAGTGAATTGAGCTGTTCGGGCACCCGTAGTTCTTAGTGTGAGTAGAGTTCCGGTCTGCCCCACCACTGACGTCACTTTGATTTCCGGGATCGAGTGCGGTGTGCGGCGATCCTCCCCTTGGCAGCATTTGGAACCATACAGGTTGCGGACGGCAATGCGAGCTGTGCTTGAGAAGTTTTAACATTGTAAGTGTGATTTCAACATTGTTTTTATGTCAATAAAACCCCATACGTTATCACACTAGTTCTGTTCCTTATCTTCCCCATCTCTCTACCCCCCCCCACACGCATACATCTGTGGGAGTGTTGGAGTATATTATCCATACCACCAACATCGTTGAGTGAGGGGACTCCTGCAGACGAGACCACGTGGGATCCGTGAGACGATCTGAGGAGCAGGGACGTGTGGCACAGATTCTCTCAACTGTACGTTGAGAGCCCATATCCTGTAAGTAGGATTTCAGGGTTCTAGGTAGGGGGCTATTGATGAAACATACCACGCTATTGGCGTGCCCTGCTGTGTCTTTTTCTGTGATTTCAGGGACATCAGCACATCAAAATAGAAAAACACCCCTGCCTGTCCATCAACTATCAAGATCATCCATCTATCAAACATAGGAATCCTGTACTAAAGACTGCCTAATTGGTTCACGGTATTTGGGTCTATTGGACTTTATTTCACAGCGCCTGGGACATTTAATTTGTATGTGTATTTGCTTTATATAGATTTGGAAAAGTCTGTTGATTTTTGTTCCATAGGCTGCTTTAATTTTTGATTAATTTTGATCAATTTATGGTTAATCACCTTATTTTTGGGTATCACTGTTATCACATTTTCACAATCATTTATTGTAGGTCAGCGCTTTTTAGAGGGCCTATAATTGTTTGTTTGCTTGCATTAGGAGTCTGACTTCAAGCAAAGGCAAAAGCAACAGACAGGAAGCAAGCTATAAAGGACAGAGACAGGAGCAACAAGAAGACAGACAGACAGACAGAGGAACCCAGAGCCAACAGAAAGCAGCAGCACACCCAGTGGACAAGGAAGCTATGGCTAGGCAGGAGGTCTAGACGACCCTAACAACTGTATCCCGGCAGGATGGTCTGGATGGGGCCTCAATATCCCTGCCTCCACCCCAGGGTAGGCCCTAGGGGTGAGGCTAGATATCCCTCCTCACCCCCCTGCAGGGTGAGGGGCATTGGTCCACTTGTAGCTGTATCAGCTCTACTCAGATGGGGCTCTGAGTATCTCTTCCACGCACCGTTCTCACTCTACACGTGGTCTCTCAGTTCAGCCATTTAACTCTGCTGGGTCCTACTCCACTTCAGACCAGCACGTCACTCCTCAGCTCCCAGGACATAACTCCACAGACTCCCTCCAGACTCTCCACAGACTGACAAGCTGAACGCTCAGCTTTCACAGGATCATCTCTCTCTCTGCTCCAACAGCCCTCTAAGGCTGACGGTTCTCTCGCTGCACAGAACAGACACACTGCTCTCCAGATTCTGACTGTCCAGCCAGAAACTCCAACTCCACAGACAGACAGACACAGACATACACAGGACAGCAGAAAGAAAAAGAGTTAGAAGCGCAGTCAAAACGGGGTAGTGGTCAAACTAAACACCTTTAATATAAATCGTGTCCTTGGGATCACCCTCCAGGACAACAGAAAGATTTACAATGTAAAAAACTAACAACAATGTTTAAAATAAAAGCTGTGCAGATGGAGCTGTTTATGCAATTGCGCTCAATGGGTCTCCAAGGGGTTAAAAGCGGGAGAATCCCGGTGGAAAGTCAGAGTCCTGCAAGCTGTGCGCTGCCCGGGCAAATGTTGGTATAGAGGGGTACCCCAGGGCTGAGCCAATGCTCGATGTGCTCACCCTGTATCCACTGTTGGTCCGTGGGGGTCCGATGGCTCTCTCCAATCCCGCAGTTTGCTCCGGTCACGCTGAACAGGTAGACGATAGCACACAGCCCTCCGGGTGTCCGGGTCTGATGTCACTTCCGGCTGTGACGCACAGACCCTTCCCGGTAGTCTCTGGGCTGTGTCCGTCAACTCCGATCCTCCTCCACAATGGTGATAGCCGATGAACAGGCAAACAAGCCTGAAGCAGGTGGTGCTGTCTGGAGCCCAATACGTGATGTTGCTTGCTCCGCTCCGCTGCACTGAATGAAAGCAAAAACCCTATGCTCCTCCTCCTACGCGTTTCACCATTAGATGGCTTCATCAGGGATATCACAGCACCAGTCCCATGCTAATTTATAGCCTTGCTGATTGCAATATATCAAATTGATCCTCATTCAACTATAACAATGATTCAATGATCCTATTGTCTCAATGGACTAGTGCTAGTGATATGAATGACTGGTTCATGTCACAAAAAACGAAAAATACACAATTTGATCAAAATTGATTACAAGTAATTAATTATAAGTTAAAAAATAAATAAAAAATTGATGAGAAATTAACTGGACAGTTAAAAACACATATTATACAATGTATACATATGCAAATAACTTAATCACATAAAAACAAGTGAAATGGATATTATGTTGAACAATCATGAAATGGTTATAAAACTTAAAAAATCTTAAAATGGTTAAAACACTCATTGGTTAAAAAGTTATTGTTCTGGAAACAAATATTGACTAATGAAAAGCTAAAAGATCCAGCTCCTCATTTAGACCCACTGGACTCATTGTTTGTAATTTGAAGATCCAGTAGGTCTCCTGTTTTCTGAGCTGTAATAGTCTATCACACCTCATGGTTGTTTTACTAATATGTTCAATACCCACAATGGATAGTCCCTCTATATCCCTAGTGTGGGTTGTTAAAACATTTTTTTAAAAAGTAGACGCAAATAGTTATATAGATCGGACCAGCAATCATTCAAAGGCTTGGATTAACAATATACCTTATGGGCAATTTTTAAGAATTTTTAGGAACTGCCTGAATGAGTCTGATTTTGAGGAACAAGCGGATGTACTCTATAATAAATTTTTAGCTAAAGGGTATAATAAAGACAGATTGGATGCAGCAGTATTAAAGGTAAAGGAGCAGAACAGACTGTGTCTTATACAAGACAAACAGATCTCCAAGAGACCAGACCAGAAAGATAGTAATGACCCCATGGATGGAGATAATTGCCTATTCATCACGAAATACAATGGGGCTTCAAATGATATTAAAAAGATTTTAACGAAACACTGGGGGATCATCTTAAACGATCCGATCATAGGGTAAACTCTGAAAAACAGACCAGGGATTGTTTTCAAAAGAGCAAGAAATTTGAAGAATGTTTTAGCCCCCACTATTTTAAAAAGAAGTAAAAACAAATTCAGTGAGACAGTAACCCCTCAAAATACATGGTTACCTTCATGCCCAGGTGGTTGCTATAAATGTGGACGTACCAATTGTTTAACCTGTAAACACATTGTAAATAAGAGTACTGAATTTGCATCCAATGTAACAGGAGAAAAGTTTAGAATTAAACAGTTTATTAACTGTAATACTGTGTACGTTGTTTATCTGCTTAGCTGTCCCTGCGGCCTATATTATATAGGCCGCACAAAGAGAAGTTTAAAGGAATGTTTTACTGAACATAGAAGAAACATTTTGAAAGGTTTCCTTGGTCATGGGGTTTCAAGACACTTTTTAACAACCCACAATAGAGGGACTATCCATTGTGGGTATTGAACATATTAGTAAAACAACCATGAGGGGTGATAGACTATTACAGCTCAGAAAACAGGAGACCTACTGGATCTTCAAATTACAAACAATGAGTTCAGTGGGTCTAAATGAGGAGCTGGATCTTTTAGCTTTTCATTAGTCAATATTTGTTTCCAGAACAATAACTTTTTAACCAATGAGTGTTTTAACCATTTTAAGATTTTTTAAGTTTTATAACCATTTCATGATTGTTCAACATAATATCCATTTCACTTGTTTTTATGTGATTAAGTTATTTGCATATGTATACATTGTATAATATGTGTTTTTAACTGTCCAGTTAATTTCTCATCAATTTTTTATTTATTTTTTAACTTATAATTACTTGTAATCAATTTTGATCAAATTGTGTATTTTTCGTTTTTTGTGACAGGAACCAGTCATTCATATCACTAGCACTAGTCCATTGAGACAATAGGATCATTGAATCATTGTTATAGTTTAATGAGGATCAATTTGATATATTGCAATCAGCAAGGCTATAAATTAGCATGGGACTGGTGCTGTGATATCCCTGACGAAGCCATCTAATGGGGAAACGCGTAGGAGGAGGAGCATAGGGTTTTTGCTTTCATTCAGTGCAGCGGAGCAACATCACGTATTGGGCTCCAGACAGCAGCACCTGCTTCAGGCTTGTTTGCCTGTTCATCGGCTATCACCATTGTGGAGGAGGATCGGAGTTGACGGACGCAACCCAGAGCCTACTGGGAAGGGTCTGTGCGTCACAGCCGGAAGTGACATCAGACCCGGACACCCGGAGGGCTGTGTGCTATCGTCTACCTGTTTAGTGTGACCGGAGCAAACTGCGGGATTGGAGAGAGCCATCGGACCCCCACGGACCAACAGTGGATACAGGGTGAGCACATCGAGCATTGGCTCAGCCCTGGGGTACCCCTCTATACCAACATTTGCCCGGGCAGCGCACAGCTTGCAGGACTCTGACTTTCCACCGGGATTCTCCCGCTTTTAACCCCTTGGAGACCCATTGAGTGCAATTGAATAAACAGCTCCATCTGCACAGCTTTTATTTTAAACATTGTTGTTAGTTTTTTACATTGTAAATCTTTCTGTTGTCCTGGAGGGTGATCCCAAGGACACGATTTATATTAAAGGTGTTTAGTTTGACCACTACCCTGTTTTGACTGCGCTTCTAACTCTTTTTCTTTCTGCTGTTACGTTCCTATCAGGGACTGGGGTTCCCTGTTTCAAGAAGCTGCCTCACTAATTGGGTTGTGGTTCTCTTACACATTTATTATACTTATTTAGCAAGACCCTATACGCTCCGGACTGGTTCATGTCACATGTTTTTTGTTTTTTATATCATTTTATTTATAGCCTCTATTCTTAGTTACACCTTATTTGGCGCACTTTATTTTTCTTTTTTCTTTGTATACACAGGACAGCCCACTAAATAGATACAGCCCTGCCCCTTATGATGTCAGCAGGACCCTCCCCTGTGTCTCTGCCTTCCACACAGTCAGGGGCCTACCTCTATCACTCAAGGCAGGGCTTGGTGAGGGGGGGAAACCCATGGTTATTACTGGCGCCTGCCCTTACCAGGGCTTACTCCAGTAGGAGAAGGATAAGTAGTCCGCTCTTTCTTAAAGGGGCTACATTTAAATAAAGCTTAATAACAATAACTCAAACTGAGAAATGTTTACTCTGCTAGTTGGGATGATGGGAGGTAAGTCATCCCACATGCTGATTCCGCCTACTAATTATTGAAAATTATAATAAAATACCCGGTAGCCCCTGCCCTTTTCTAATGACCATACCCTTTCAAGTGATTCCCTTGACAATGGTACTTTTCTTCTCATCCTTCTGTGATGCACCGTCTCCAACCCATTATGTAAAAGAAGCCTTACAGTGGGCTCTCAGACACTGAGAGAGGACAGAGGAGAGCTGACAGACAGACACAGGCTCCACAGACTTATGCTGTCCCAATGGAATAAAGCTCCCAGGTAAGGAGCCAAGTGCTATTACCAAATATTGTTGGTGTGGTCTAGTTTAGCTAACCAGCCGGGTAGAAATGCTTAATCGAGTTTAGTTAGCTTCCCTAACGGGGATAGGCTTTTGTTTATGTTTTGTATTTCTTAAATGGACAGCACGCCCATTGTTTTTATTATATTTTTGGACAAATAAATCCACCAGCATATTATTTCACCTGAAGAATTGTGTCGTGTCCTCACTAGAACACAAAACCCCACTCGTGTCCTCTCTAAACACGGTCATCCTGCCACACTCCCATTTTGGAAAACCACAACTCTCTTACTGACCAAATGAATAAAGAAGTGGCCAGCCAGACAAACTGAACGACTAACACCTAAAACAAAGAAAGCATAGACAAAAACAACAAATACAACAAACTAAGGAACTGCCTCCTGCGATGGACAAAACTCCTCCATTTTTCTCCCCAACACCTCCTGCAAACTCAGCGATATCTGGCTAATAGCGCTTTTGCCCATTCAAAAACAATCAACAGTCAGCCACCCTATAGTAAATAAAAGTTGTGCTTACCCCTGGCAGGATGACGTCCGTTCTCGTCATCATCCTCTTCCATGGCACCAACATTTACATAAAAACACTAACTACTGGTCAGTAACCCCTTAATTACCTTTGCAGGTTGTAACCGCTATGGTAATGGAGATGTTAACCCCACCCTCTACCCACCCAGGTGGCCTAACTACCCTCCCTGGACTAACTGCCCCACCCTCTCTATCCACATCACCACACACACAATTATGCTAAAGCCCTAGTAATCAAATATAGCTAATAACGCTTTTGCCCATTTGAGATGCCTACAAAAAAGAACACAATTATACAAAATACACATAACAATACATTATAAACAAACACTAGCCAAGAAATGCATTGATTGTCACTGTGTTTACCTATGCCCTCAACGGAGGCATATATAGTCACATTAGCAATCAATGGGCACCCTAAATTAAAATACATTGAAATAAAATACATATTACAATACAATTAAAATAAATAGTAGTAACTGCTAAGGTAATGATGGGGTTAACACCTCCACAGACCCCTGGCTTTAATCCTATGTAGTAAAAATAAATTATATTCCTTCATATGCACATCACAAATCCGATCTTGCCACTTTTTTTTAGGTGGCGGAAACAAAATAAGCGTGTATAAGGCAGGATGTGCATATCGAAGCTACCTGAATAGAAATTACTGGCAACAAATGCGAGTTTCTGCATTTTTTGAGCTACCGCACGTTTGTCAGAGCAAGAGTGCTAATGCTCGTTAAAAAGCCATTTCAAAGTGATTTTGACATGTATTTGAAGATTTCTGTATAGCTACACATGCAAAATTGCTTGGAAAGTGCACTTAAGCGTTGTCACTTTTCGAAGTTACCTGAATAGGCCCCACTGCAGTGCTGGCTATCGAGCAGGCTTCCCCACTATCCTGCACTGCTGCTTTTAGACACAACTTCTTCCTCACTTCTGCCTCTGGATTCCTTCCTGACCCGGCAACTCTGTTCCATGCAACTGCTGCCGTTCCCCAGATTTCCAGCGCAGCCAGAACCTGCTGTTACTCCTACACCATGTACCCATCAGATCTCTCCCCATGCTGCAGCCTGGTATTGCTCACCTGCTAGAACCCCTGTCAGAACTCAGGCCTAATCTCTATGGGGAGCCTTGAGAAAGCGCTGTTGAGCGTGAAACGCATGGGAGGAGAGTTTTCCCTGCTCTGTCCCTAGTATGTCCTTTGTTTTTTATTATGTAACCCATTAAAACTGTTTTATTTTTTATAATACTTGTTGAGCTGTTTTGTCCCCTTGGGGCGGGCCAACTAGGTCAGCACAGTCCTACACCACTGACCTCCTCTTTTTTGTTTATATCTGATCCCTCTGCAGTTTTAATGTTTAAATGTTTTGCTCTTTTCAATCAGTGTGCTACCACGGATTGGGTACTATTGCTCATCTACACAGTTTTGTAACTTACACTCTCTTCATAGCTGTGCTATAATATAATAATAATAATAATAATAATAACATGTTCTTGTATAGCGCTGCTAGTTGTACACAGCGCTTTACAGAGACATTTTTGCAGGCACAGGTCCCTGCCCCATGGAGCTTACAATCTACATTTTTGGTGCCTGAGGCACAGGGAGATAAAGTGACTTGCTCAAGGTCACAAGGAGCCGACACCGGGAATTGAACAGGCTCTCCTGCTTCAAACTCTCAGTGCCAGTCAGTGTCGTTACTCACTGAGCCACTCCCTTCTCCCAATATACGTTGTGCCTGCTGTGTGACGTGTCTGTTTTTACACCAGCACTTAAGAGTGTGTTGACTTCATGTGTATATGAGTGGTTGACACATCGCTGGGTGTTAACTGCGTTTACTTTACAGTCACATTCTAAATTCTGGTATACCTGTGTACTTTTTATTTTGTGCTACAGTATGTATCTATCTAAGCATGAGGGGCCCTACACTAGACCATTATGGTCGCCTAGTAGTTATTCTATAGGGATCACTATATGTTTGGCATATTTATCAGCATCTTTGCTTTATACCACATTACTGTTTGCCATATCATTATTGTTATACCCACTACTAGATTTCCTCCTTTACACCCTCCCCATCTGGGGATTTATTTTATTCCAATTTTATATTCACTGTTACATACATTCACTTAGTGTTTCGGCGTTGTTAAAGTTATATTATTAAAGATTTATTATTTTTTGCTTTTAGCAGGTTAGACGTCCTGTTACCATTGTTAACCCTTTAGTTTGTGGTTGAGTGGTATATCTGAGTTTTCTCTGTGGATATTTTTATCCCAAAACAATTTATTTCTACTGTTGCATCATGAGTGCGTGTTAAAGGGACTTGTGTGACCTCGGTTACTATCTTGTGTGTTTCTTTTTTAATATGTAACCCATTAAAACGTTTTTTTTTTTTTTATAATACTTGGTGAGCTGTTTGGTGCTTTTTCACTGGGTAGCTGTCCCACCAAGCTAACTTCATCTACTTTGCTTAGTAAATGACCCTATTTTTTTGGCACGGAAGTATTACAGAGAACAAGTGAGTATTTGCTGACAATTATACTCTGTTGCTATTTAAAGCCATTCTTAGAATGCAGTTCTTCTTTTTACTGCTGCTCCCAGCAGGCCCTGATTCATTTTGCTATTGTACACATTCCAAACTGTATCCAGCATCTGGTATGTCATTCCAAATCATGTTTCAAGAAGAACTCCAGATTCTCCACATTGGCTGCATTTAGTGTAACTCAGCAAAGAGATATACAGCTATGCTCTCAGTCTAACTATTAATGTATTATCCTTTCACCCATAAGGGCTTATTCTATATCAGCTGAAGCGTCCGATCAGGCTGTTTTTGGCCAAAATTCCTCATTAAAGTCAATGGGAAATTTCGGATGAAAGCAGCCTGATTCGCTACTTTGGCTAATATAGAATAAGTCCCTTTGTCCACTGTGTTTTTTTTTTAGTGTTACGTATCCCCAGTTGTAGTTACAATAACTTGGTTACGATAACTTCATTACATTGTATCTTCCTGCCATTTTGGAAGATTTTAAACTTATGTTACAGAAGCAATCCCACCAAAATATTAATATTTATTTTACCTGAAAAGGAAGAGCCCATGGAGCTGATCTGCATTAGCCTGAGCTCTTGAGACATCCCAGCTACAGAGATATCAATGAATCAATGTGCTGGTAAAAACAAAATATGGGCACGCGTATCACCCAATAGAAAGCAGTGATATCATCTCCAGATGACCTCCCATCTAGCTTTTGGTCACCTGTGTGCGGATAACATCAGCAGCCATATTGTGTCCAGTTATCCACACAAAAGAGCAGCACAAATGGCAGGTTTACAACAGCAATGCCAATTAGCTTTTCTGTTTTTTTTAAATCTTATCTGAACCAGGGGGTCTACCGAAGCTCATTGGTGGGGGTCTTTTGTGCTGGTTTTGACAATTGACTACAAACATGACCACCGAGACTGCCAATAGAAAGCCGCAACATCATGTCTCGAAGAGGTTGTGGCTTTTCTTTTGCCCGATGGAGTAAACTCGGAGGGCCATAATGTTTCCCAAGTTTACCCGGTGGATAGCCGGTTCACTGTGGGCTTGCTGCTCCTGAACCGAGTGTAACCTGAAGAGAAGAATAAAGGACTGGCACTCTGAACACAGATAAAACATGTTAGTTCCCACATGAAGTGATTAATTTGTGATTCTGAAACCTTTGGCTTGAATATTGGCTGACTAAAACTGACAATTTAGTCATTTTTCCATGGACTAGGTGAAATTATACTATATATCTGGCATCTATTATCCAGGAGACACCATCTACTTGGCTACACGTTAGGTCACATGTAAGTTATGAGTTTGGTTTTTTTGTACACTTTATTTTAACTAGGATATTATTAAAGATTAATTTTTAATATAATTCACAAACCTGACATCTGGCTACTGAGTGCTCTTCAAGTTGAGGCTACACATGATTCTTTGTTTTGTTGCTCAGGCTTTTTGCATGAACTGTATGTACTGTAGACAAAGCACAAAAAAAATTCACAGGCAGTCTCTGGTGCCCATTTAAAATTCAAGGGCCACCTCTCACCCCACTTCTGACACCATATTTAAGAGATGTGTGCAGATGTATGCAATGGAGACCATTTTTAAGGTGAAATTAAAATAAGGCGTTATTGCGTCTGTTCCTTTTAACACAGCAAAACATATGAAAACAATAAACGTCTATCCCTGTTTAAGGGCTAACTTACTTCCCCAGTCCCTTTCTCCAGGGCTGGAGGGATAATCCCATTACCATCCTATTCCCCAAAGTCTCAAGAGATACCTTAAAGCAGGTAGCCCTTCATGTCAGTCTCTGGTAGGTTCCTGGGTCCCCTGTGTCCAGGAATATAGGTCTTTAGGTGTCTTGATCTCAGCAGAGCCTTTCTGCTCAAGACCACTTTCCTCTTGTCAGCACCCTTGTGTACTAAGGAAAATCTCTCTTCCTGTCTCAGAGGCAGGCTTTTTGACACCTGTAATCAGCCAGGTGGCTATTCTTTTTCACCCCTTTCAAGTAATAAAGCACTCAAAGACTTTGAAGGTAGCTGCCTCCCGATTGAAGTCCCAGAAGTATTTAAATGTTCTAAAGTTAAGATGGAGTTTATGTTGGCTTTATTGAAATATCTTAAGATCTTATGTCCAAAATATATATTTAAATATCAAAAAAGATAGTTCTATAGTTCAGATGTATATTGTTCTTCCTGTTTCAAAGTCTTGATGTGATACCACAAAAAACAATAAAAACGTTTGAAATAAAAAAACTGCAAACACAAACATAAAAGAAAATCTTTCTCCACGTTGGAGAAAACACTACACATTTTTCTCCAGCCCTATCTAACTGGGTGGGTAGCTAAGCTGCTTACCACCCCAAACATATATATATACAGTACATAAATATCCAACAGTCCAAAAAGAAAGTCTCATCTGTATCTGGGGTTTCTGTAGGGGAAGGACACTCTTTTCTCCTGGGACAGCATCCTTGTGTGATATGGCACTCTCTGTGTCCAGGTATAGAGGCCTTGTCCCCTTGTCTTGTGAATGCAATCAAGAACCTATTTTCCTTAGGTCAGCCCCGTTGTGGGCTACGGAAATCTCTGCAGTCTTTCTTTTCCCTGGTCAGCTCCCTTGTAAGCTAAGGACTCTGCTTCCTGTTTCCCAGAACAGGCTTATTCTGACAGTCCTAATCAGCCAGGTGGCGTCTGGTTGATTGCTAGTGTGCAATTAACCAGCACACGGCTGGATTAGAGGCAATATTTTCCAACAGTGATAACTCCCTGTTACAGTCAGAGCCTGTATCTCAGGAAGCAGGGGGTCCCCGGACCTGAAATCAACGCGGTTCTGCTCTGGAGACCTCTTGCGCATCAACACTAGTAGTAGAATTTATATTAAAAAACATACATTTCGGGCGAGATTTGGCAGGGAGAGGCAGCTCTATCTGTGCAGCTGTCTCTGCAGCTGAAAGAAATCACCGGGTAAAGCCTTTTCAGAGAGACGATTATCACAGTGCTGGCTACTCGCCCGTTTTGTGAATTTTGCTGTCGCAGGTAATCGAGGCTTTCTGAATACCGTGATAGCAACGCCCACAAAAACGGCGATTTAAATGGGCCAGCGATTTTTTTTTTGTGAACGCTTAGTACATAGGCCCCTAAGTCTTTTAACATTGTGATAACGCACTCACACATGCAATTGTTAATAACTGGTAGTTATCTATTTCATGATTAATGATGCAGAACCTGGTTGTGGACTTTCCCCGGATTGAAATATAAATTCAGTTCACTCCAACATAAGAATCGCTGCACTGTTTATTTTACTAGTTGCACATACTTTTCCATGAACAACCCTGTGCCATTTAGGCATACTAGGTTATAAATGGCCAAATAATGTAATTTTATTGCAGCTCCAGCATATCTTGTATTTTAGGATTACCGTTTTATTAATGCAGAAGAGTTAGACCCTGACTGGCAGCTGCTAAATGTATTCATCTTAGAGGATTTTCCATAGCATGTCTTGACACTTGAATGACGCAAAACTCTTTGTTATGCTCACAAATGTAAAGCTGCTGTTTATGGGCCCAATTCATACGGTTGACATACTTTCTTTATTGTCTGTCAGATGCTGAAAACAGTTTTGTGCAAATACAGTAGGTCATTTGAATGCAGATATCTGTATCTTATGCTCTTCTTACTCCTTGGTTATATTTTCTTACTTTCGCTGTGAAAACAGACAGTAGGAATTTCACTGTAGGTTTTTGTGTGACATTTTAATGTGTGGGTCTGTGAGAATTGCCATGGAAACAGGTTTTTCAGCACTTCAGCACTTCACATTGGATCAACCAGAATTGTGAGAACTACTATAAAGAGTGGTAACATTCCTAAGTAAGGGTCACGGGAAGAGTGCTTTCCCGATCGTTTTAACCCTTAAAATACCAGAGGGGCTGACAATGTATTGCTTTGCCACTGAAAGGGGTAAAAACCATGTACAGTAAAAACAGTTAAATAACATGCAATCCAAAAAAATACACATATTAAAGGAAATACATACAAAATGTGTTTTTACATTAAAGGCAATTTACATGCTATTAAGAAAGAAAACTACATTGTTATGTTTTAACATATTTGGTGAGCTGATTCGGCCGGTTTATTAAAAGGTTCTACTGTACAAGGCTGGATTATTTACTTCTACCAAAATATGTGCTGCAACTACAGTATAACATTGGTATTTGGGTACCTGTTTGTGGCCTGCTCAAGAAAGCATGCTGAACTCCCCCCCCAAAAAACAGATGACAGGAAATTTGTATTAGATGGTGTCAAAGGGTTTGTGATGATTTGGCATTATGTAATCATAACCCATCTGCAGTAATGGGATAAAAGTTTCCAAAAATAGCAACATTAGCTATATTGAATATGTCACTACACTGTATAGTTTTATTCACTTTGTTTTGTTTTGACCTCCAATTATCATTAATAATAATGATAACCTCTTTGTACCTTTTCACAGAGGTTTCTTTGTTACTGTTTATTTAACTCAAAAATGTATTGCTTTATATTATAGCTCCTTCTGGGAAATTCAGAAACCTACACTTGAGATCCTCTATTTTAATAACAAATCTACTTACACAACGCTGAGATTCTAAAAATGTGAAAGATTTGCTTTACAACTGATGTGACCCTCCCTGCTTTGCTCTTACGGAGATTACATCAGTTAATTATTGTATGTACAGTCTCTCATACCTCATCAGGGTGCTGAAATCTGCACAGGCTGGGCGAAATATGCTGATGGAATAATGAAGGCGCCAGGAACTTTTATAGTACAAACAGGAGCTTTATTAACAATCGTTGTTCAAGCAATATCCTACATGTGTGTTTTTTTTTTGTTTTTTTAATAAATCACTTCTGTAATATGAGAAAATACTTGTAGCATTAAAAAAAAATGTTTATTCTGTAAATGTATTAGTGGTAGTTGTTGTTAATTTGACCCCATCAATACGGTTCACATTTGACGGAAAGGCTGGCCAGATTGGCCTGTATGTTATGTAATATGAAAACTACTTGATGTGGGCCTGAATGTTCCCTTTTTTATTTTCTGTATCCAATTGAAAACTGCAAATAAAATGAAGTTAGAAAAAAAATGTTTTAAAGACATTTAAAGACATTTGTAATGTTTCTAATGTAGGAAGCATTTCCAAAGTGACAGCCCCCTTCCCCTTCTGACAGGCTCTGGCTCTTGAGCCCCACCCTCTCCCTAGCAGTGAACCAATTGTATCTAGTAACTGCCCAGTCAATCATATTCCAGGACTACATTCCCCAAAATGCTGTGAAAGAACTGAATTAAATAACCCTGAGCAAGCAATCTATTACAGTCAATTACAAGAGAACAGACCGATCTGCAGCTTAGCTAATCACTTGTCAGTGTGCAGATTGTATTGATGCACATATTGAATGGGGAAAATATATATATATTTTTAAAAAACGGCAGCTTGAACTGCAGCTTTAATGCTCTTCACACTTAGTCACACTAAACTCTATTCACAGTTGTGATATATTTAGTATTTGTACTATTTGCGTGTTTCCTAGGTACCCGCATCCTTACACTCTAGGCAGGTACTGAGGCTTCTTTCTCTTTGGGTTTGCTGAATTGTGCCTCTTCTGTATAGCGTCAAACATGTCCCATTACTAGTGAGCCCCTGGTGGGAAGACTGGGTGTGAGTTAATAATGGAACTTCCGATTAGGCCGATCCAACTTTGCCCTAAAGTTCTTTTCTGGGGAGCCCCTTATGAGCAAAGGCTTCCTCGTAGCTAACTAAATGGATTCATCATGGCCACTGCTATGGACGCTATCTGGGTAGGGCACTTCCCCTAACTATAAAAAAATAAATCGGGACAGATCAATCTGAGTACACATAGCTATACAAGGTAACATATTTACTGTATATTATTAAGTGTCACTCCCTGACACTCAACTGTCACTCCCTGGAACAAGTTCTAGAACCTTCGGACTGGTCTGAATATGCTCCGATAGTGACGTTACTTGTCCCCAAGCATCGAGTGCGTCTAGCCTTTTTTCTGCCAAGTCACTCTATACATCCGAAGGGAGAGGGGTATTACTCTGTGTGAGCCCACACCGTTAACCCATTAGGGCCATGAACCCATTACAGTAACTAGTAGTCCTTAGGGTGAGGCTACACTGGAAAAAAAAGCTGTCAAAGTTCAGTAAATACAACAATAATTCAATGCAGATGCTCTTATGGTTATCTCTATGTACAGTGAAACTGCTTGCCTGAAAATATTTTTTTTTGCCCAATTAGCTGGAATATTGGTAGAAAATGAAGTTGCTAAAATCTGTGTCATCGAGAATCAGATTTACTTTATTAAATTATTTCAGTCCAGATCCCCCAGACCGTTTGCCTCCTTGAAAATTAATAGCAGAGTATGTGGTATCCTGTTGATTAGATAATGTAATGGAAAGAATGGTCTAATTGCCAGTGCATTCCCATTGATTCCTCAAGGTTGTGATTTCAGGCAGCACATAAATGGTGCCACAAAAGAGTCTCATTAATATACGTTCTAATATGTTCATCCTTTTTCCGATGCATGTTTTTGTCAAAAATTTGTTAGGTGAATCTCATGTCATAAAATATGTAATTGCTACCTATTTTAGTATGTTTCTATAATGTCATGTGAATCATTAGTTTTATTTGCATCAAACTGCAAGCTCCTCCATCCAAAACTCACCCTGCTGTTGCCGTGTCTACAGCAAGACCTATTTTAATGAATAAGGACATAGGTATTCTTTTGATCTTTACACTATCTCAACAATACAATTGTATGATTTTTGCTGTTCACCTGGCTTCACTTCAGTATTTCAAGAATGAAGTGACAGATCTAAAAAAAGCACAAATCTGCCATGACGTCTACTGACTTTTTTTAAACCTCCCACGCCCTTCCTTTGTCTGCTGAATTCCTAGAGAGATGTTCTAGTTTTCTGAAGTGTGAAAAATGCTATCTGCTTTTAGAACAATGCTACTGCAAATACTGTGGCGGTAGCAGATTAGTCAGTGCTGCCAAATGTTCCTGGAAATTGCAAGGAGAAAAAACGGAGCACTACCCAATGCAAGAGGACAGAGAGATGCGTATCCCAATAGTGATAAAAAAATAGCAAATGTATTGGATCATGGAATAAAGGCAATAAGCCCAAACCAACATGTTTCAAGACTAAGGGCTCTTTATCAAGGTAAAAACACCCTTTTACCCTGATAAAAAGCCCTTAGCGGCTTGAAACATGTTGGTTTGGGCTTATAGCCTTTATTCCATGATCCAATACATTTGCTTTTTTTTTATCACCTTTGGGATACGCATCTCTCTGTCCTTATTTCCAGTTCTACCTTCAGTGGATTGCACACCAGGTACCTCAGGACACCAGGATTTCTATTTTGGACTCTGATAGGTCACCTGAGTCACATAATATATCCACACTGATATTATTCAGGACCTGACCCTTATTATTTACACGCCATTTCTCTGGACACAAGTCTGTGTTTGCATCTTCACTAAAGCATGTGGGATCATTCCAGTTAAGTGTGTTGGTTAGGATACTTACCTGATATATTTGACATCAGTTACCGGACAGGTACCTGTGACGGGAGCTTTGTGACAGGCTATGAATAATACACACCAAATATAACTGGGTTGAACTGAACGAGGCTTAGATATGATAAAATATAATTTATTCCTTGAAAAAGGTGAACACACAAGATATACAAATAACAGACAAAATATGGCACTTACTTAAAGGTTAGGACAAGAAAGCCATCAGGATACAGGATGGGCCATTTCTTCCATAATTCAGTTTCAGATGAAGACATCACAACAATACATGAAGATCATGAAGACACACGAAGACATTTGAGTAAGGGTTGACTCTGACTTATATACCATTTCAACCCTTCTCTTGCACTCAAGGGGCCGAGCTGTCTAGCAAAAATCTCTTTGAAGGAGATTTTGGCTTCCATTGTAAGTGTGAAGTATCACTCTTAAAAACACCCAGTTCCTTGGTTCCTGCCCCCAGTATAAACAATTAGGGCAGTTACCTTTTGATCACTGGCCTATGCTAATTCTTGCAGGATGCTCTCCCTGCCCTATTAGCATAGCAGATGGGGGTCTGCATTTTCAGAGCAGATCCAAAATCCCATATACACTGTAAATAACTTCATAACTTCAGTTCAGTATTACTTACTGGCACGTGAGACATGTTAATACATTACGTCACGCATGACGCTCCCAATGAGACTAAATATTACCGTGTAGTACTAAAATTAAGAGAGATATTAATATCTGGCTCTTAGTACCGGCTAAACATCATGTGTCTGTAATCCTTATGTGCGAATCAGTCCCACGAATACACATATGTAGCTTTTAGCACGTTCAGCTGAGGACATCTCATAATATTCTTATATTTAATAAGGTCACTCATTCTGTAGCCCCACTCCTAAATTAGGGGCGTTTGGCCAGTCTACCAAATGGGGTGTCTGGCAGGATAGTATGGTTTGTAAGTGTGAGTTATAACACTCCCAAACCACTCCAGCTTCCTGCAAACATTTGGTCGCATTCCTTAGTAGGCAGGCATCTTTGAGGGTAACTTAAACAAAGGGCTATAATCACTATTCAACTATTAACCCTTGCCCTCCCGGATGGATCCCAGTGTTTGTGTGGTGCAGTCACTGGAACAGAAACAATACATTTTTACAGGGGAATAAACAGTTGGATGGCTGAAGCAAGGCAAAACCACATTACTGGACCCCAGTCCAGTTAACCCTTTGCTTCCCAGGTGAGCGTAGAGGGTGGCCAATTGGAGTGTAACCCCTTTAATCCCGGGCCAAATCCCCTCTCTCTTGACAGTACCATTCACTGATATGTTCAAACAAAATTCAACTAATCTGTCCAGGCTTCTCTCAGCACCACTCAGTTTTTTGGAACTATGCCATATTTTCCTACCTAGTTCTACATCTGGTTAAAACATACTTATTCAGTCAGTGGAATGCTATATTATACTTTAGCCATAGTTTTCAAGTCCCTCCTCAGAGACCACCAGCTACAGCAGGTTTTAGAAATAACCAATGCACACAGGTGAATGCACCTATTGTACTTTAAATATGAATAGAATGTTGGGTATTTGCCTTAGAACCCGGTCTGGCTCAGGGCCCTAAGGAAAGGTCTGAGTACCACTGTACGTTACAATGCTAACCTTTGGCACATGCACATTTATATATTCCTCTATACGCACGCACACACCATAGGAGGAATATTTAAAATGTTATAAAATGTTATTAAATCTATTCTGTATGGTTATTATTCAGGAAGCTCCTTGACGGTGTAATGTAACCAATCATACAGTAACTCCCATTCAAGTTCATAGGAGTTACTGCCTGTTTGGTTGCATTACCCAGTAATGGAGCTTGATGAATCTGGGGACAAGTATGATATAAATACCCCAGGTGATATAATTGGCTGAAACCAATTGGTGTAGCAGATAGCAGATAGCAGAGCTCTCAGGGGCAGAAACAGGAACTATGGGTATGTTTGGCATTCACTAGATACAGGACCTTAAAAGATAAGGTTCACAGCTGCATTGAATCTCAAGCACCCCAGTGTATATCTGCGTTGCCCCAAATAAGGGCAGCGTGATGGAGCTCCCCAAAGAGCTGCTCCCCTCTGCACAAAACCAGAGTGCTAAGGGTTAACATTTTCTTGTACTTTGTGGAATGTCAACCCTACCCACTGGAATGTTAATGAGCCAAGAGGACACAAAGAACTGTTTGTTCACAGCTGCATTGAATCTCAACCACCCCAGTGTACATCTGCGTTGCCCCAACGGCAGACAGCCTTTGGTGCAGCTGATGTTAAAGTGATGTTATAGCTGCTCTATTTCAATCTGAAACTCACAAGCCTTTATACCCTGTGTAGCCCCGATGTCCTCTGGCACCCAGAGACCCCCTCTCTAGAGGGCCGAGCAGTCGCGGGTCCCGCCGGAGCCAGTGACGGGCCCGCCGGCTGCTGGCAAAGGAGGGGGCCAGTGCAGGGAGCGCTCGGCGTCACTGGAGCCCCGGCGGCGCACCCGGCAAGCGGGGGCCGACATTGCAAATATTCGCGCATGCGCAGAAAGCTCACAGGAGCCAGGGAGAAGTCGCGCGAGTGCGGGACCAGGCAGGGAAAGGTTGCGGCGGCCATTAGGTGTTCGCGCATGCGCAGGAGAATCACGCACGTGGCCCCAATGCTCAGACAGGCTCCACAGGACTACAGATCCCATGGGGCATAGCGAGGGAGACACCAGGTGCCTGATAGTGGCCAATGAGGGCCAAGGATTCTCAGGCAGGGATAAAGATACATTTCGCGGGCTGGTAGTACGCAGTTTAGTTGGTGCTGGGAGCAGGAAGGGGAAGGAAGGGTGTAGAGAGCAAGTGAAGCTCCTGCACCAGGTAAGGTTCCCCCAGGTCCCAGATAGGCCCCAACTCCCCACCAGGTTAGTGGGTAAGTGATAAGGGACGGCCCCAAGTTAGGGACCCAGCCCTTAGGTTCGTGGTGTGCACTATTGTCAGGTCACAGCGGTCAGTGCTGTGAGGGCTGACAAGCTGGCACCGTGTAAGGTTGCAGTACGTTGCTGCAGGGGTTGGAATCGTGAGGTAGGAGTGAGGCAGAGGGGACTCAGGCGGTACGGGAAGAGGTAGTGCGGGTGCAGGGGGTCAAGGACCCACTTGCATAGGACAGGTTCCCCGTAGGCCCATAGGAGTTTTCCCCTGAGGCCATTCAAGGTTGCTGTGCTGTAGGGACAGCCTATAGTACACCGAGCATCACTGTAATTCATAGAGTCAGTTAGGGGCTCAGCAGACGCTGCGCATCCGTTCAGAAGGTTGGGCGCAGATCTTTGTTGTGGCTGCAGAGGCCATCCTGGGGGGATCGCCCCGGACGGTGGATCCTGGATGTCGTGAAGGAACTCGTCTGATCCTTTGTGAAGCCCGTTGCAGGCCCGAGCACTGGAGTGCTCGGCAGGTAACCCCTTTATCAACAAGTGCACCAACAATCCTATTAGCCATCAGTGACTGCACAGTCACACATATCCTCTCTCTGTAAGAGTGCGGGACATTGTGTGGGATTATTGGACACGGGGTGGGATCACCCGGTGTAGGGGGGGAGCGTCCTGTGAGACGCCTTAGTTAGTGTCTCCTCTAGAGAGGGACACCTGTTATTCTGTGAATGTTATATGGTTCATATGTTCACCAGTAAAGGTGTTGGTTATTATACATACAGTGTATGTGGTTATTTGCATGTGTCCTGCGAGGAACTATTCCCGCTCTGCTGGGAACCATCGCAGGTGGAGGCGCTGCACCGAGTGTAAGTACATACCCCAGGTTCCCCGTGGCGGAAGCTCAGCTCTCCTGGTTGCCAAACAGGTACCGCACCACACTGAGAAGTAGTCAGATACACCACCCACCCCAATCTCACTTAGGGAGGGGGGAAAGAGGGCTACACCTGTACCCAATTTTCCAACTCTATCTGTCCATGAAATGTCTGTGAATTGACTGTATAACCTCTGTTTTTTTAACGTAACCATGTATTTTTATAACTCTGTGCCCAGGACATACTTGAAAACGAGAGGAGTAACTCTCAATGTATTACTTCCAGGTAATTTGACCTTTCTCCATTTGAAGTTGCCATGAGCAAACATACCATCAAAAGCTGGGAGAACAGACCAATAACCCCTGCTATCTCCCCTGAGGTTGGGCTGTGCGAAAAATGCAATCCTCGATAGTTAAAGTTTGCCTTATCGAATGCTTCCACCCACGATGGTTAGGTGAAAATTTGAAAAATTGTAGTTCTCAATGATTTGATGATATATCTCTGCTAAAGTTGCCTTCTTATCTGTTCCAGCATTAATTGCAGAAAATATTAAAAATGCATAACTACAGTTCGGTTTAGTATAAGGACTTGACATGATGTTGAGTGTATATCTATTCAGCAATTGAGCGGGCATCGCAATTAAGATGAATGTATCCTACATTGGGGCCTATGCACTAAAGGTTCATAAAAAAAATCGCCGGGCCATTTAAATCACTGTTTTTATGAGCGTTGCTATCACGGTATTCAGAAAGCCTTGATTACCTGTCATAGCAAAAGTCACAAAACGGGCGATTAGCCGGTGATCTGATGAACGACCCTCTGAAAAGGCCTTACCCGGTGTGTTGTATCTGCTGCAGAGAGAGCTGCTCTGAGAGAGCTGTCTCTCCCTGTGCAAATCTCGCCCGAAATTTATGTGTATACATTTTAATTTGTTAATAGTTTAGATGACCAGGGGATCTCCTGAGCTGAACCCCATTGGTTTCAGCCTTGGGACCCCCCACTTCCCGAGATACAGGCCCCGTTATGGGGTGCCGGTATCTCCTATGCATTTTAATCCCACGGTCACGTGACGCGGACATTTAAATGCATAGGAGATACTGGCACCCCATAACAGGGCCTGTATCTCGGGATGTAGGGGGTCCCTGATGCTATCCGCTATGGTAATGAAGTTTACTGTAAATGCATTTTTATTGCATGTGATTCATGCCAGGGTTCTCTGGTGCTAATATTAATGGATATCAGCTCCAGAGATTCCCGGCATCAATCCTATGCAGGAAAAATGCCCCATCCCGCCGCTTCTCTGCACGTTTCCAACACCTTCACGCCAACTTTTTCAGGAGAGAGGATTTTGTGAAAAAAAATCACCATTCTAGAGCAGCGATAGGTGTTCATAGTCTAATCACTGCTACTAGAATTGCATAGCAAAAATGAACTATAGCGCACAGGAGAGAAGAAAACAAAAACAAAACATAGTGTAATCTGTAAACACTGATTGGATATTCCTGCTATAAAGAATACACTTACAGGATACCAATTCAAATAGAGCAAAAGCAGATGGTCTCAGCTGGGTGTATTGGTAAAACAAATCCATGCTTCCAATCTTCTGCTATGCTCCCAGCGTGAATATGATGAGAAGGGATAAGGAAAAGAAAAAGAGATAGAGAGACAGCGCTCTCAAGTACAAAACAATTTATTCAACTAAAAGAAGCAAGGATATATACGTGATGAGGAAGCCCCACTCAAGGTTTCTCCTGCAAGAGATGGTTTCACTGCTTCTTGTACGGACATCCTGCGCCCTTTCCTCACGGTGTCACTGTCCACAGATAGTCCGTATACTGCTGGCAGGCACTCAGCTGTTTGAGGAGGCGACCCGTGTCTCTCTCCGCCGGTGTCTCCGCATACACTGACTGTTCCGGTCACGTGATGTTCTCCTCACGTCTCGCGAGATTTCCTCAGAAAGTTGCAGGAAAGCTACAGGAAAGCTTCAGTAGTGACCACTCGATCTCCCACGGCTCCCAAGACGAAGTTGGTTCAACTGACAAAACGTGTAGGAGTGTAACATATACAGCCTGTTGGCAAGTTTTCTCCCCCATCCACTACAAAGACTGTTCCGGTTAGCCTTCGGCAATTCAACTGAGACAGCGCGTGTCTACCACCACAATGGTTGACTCCGTGACGTCAGTAGTGCTGCGAGTGGTGCCGCGAGGTCTTTAGCTCATGTAAGGGATTCCCTTGAGCCTGTAGGTTTTTGGGGTGAGCAAGCTGTGTTCCGGTTTACGCTGATTTGGCAACTTATTAGCTGCTCCATAAGGACATTATACTCGTGAAACATCTAGCAAGCAGACGTGTTCCTGGATTCAGCGTCCCGAACAGAGCCCTCTGCAGCCTGAGTGAGGACAGCATAAAGTGTTTGGAGCAAAAGAGCCGTGGGAACAGCTGATCTATACCAGACGATCCTGCTTTGACGAGTAGAGCGGTAACATGTACCTTAAACATACCCTGTCCAACTAATATTTTCTTGCTGTACGTGCATAGTATTACCACCTAATTGTTTATAATATAATTTACTATTTTACACTATGGGAGGTTGTGCGCTGTCTTTTTTTCTTTTCATGTGAATAATGGTGTTGAGGCACCAATACTGACGGGCAGCAGACTTTCCATTCTACATCTTAAGGTTAAAAGTTTTTTTTACCATGGTGCACCTTATTATTTTGATTACATTATTCACTTCTTGTGTTCACTGTTTTATTATTCATTCTATATATATATTATCACTTTACTAGTACTATTTGTGCGCAGTTTATATGATTTTGTTTTATTGGGATGATCAAGCCTACACACTTTTTTCAATAACATACAGATAATGTAATACCTAACACTTTGAACATTGCCAGTCATTTTAAAGAATGATTGAAAACGGACAAATCTCAAACAAAAATATTATTCCACGTGGTTTACACATTAGCTAACACCAATCACATTATACAATGTCTGAGGAATTTATAAAACAATGGAAAACCATAATTTGGAACTGTTCAAAAGATCTAATGACATTACTAGTTGACTACGAACAACAAAAATTATATACATAGTGAATACTGAATTTGATAAACAATTGCAACATATCCAAGAATTTCAAATAGTTTCAGAGTTCCCAGATTTTGAACTAAACTTGAAAAAAAGTGTGTGTGTGCCGAGCACGTGCATTTTAGGTGAAACTTCTTTGTCTTTTGTCACTGTTTTGTCGCAGAAATTGTATTTGTGATGGTAATTTTTTTTAATCAAAACACAATTTCAGTGACAAAACGCAAAGATGTTTGACTTAGAACGTGCGTGCTCGGCATACATCCTGCATTTCTATATTTATACTAACTGTGAATTCCTCGTGTGTGTATACGTGTGTCTTTGTGTGTGTCTGTGTGTGTGTCTGTGTGTGTGCGCATTTGTGTGCGTGACTGCGTGTGTGTGACTGTGCTTTGTTTTACAAAAGTTTTTATTTTCCATTCAGTGCAGTCTGGAGAAGCTGGTCAGGGGGGGGGCTGATGCTAGGTGCATCACTCGGGGGGGGGGGGGGGCTCGGCGCTTTACTCAGGGGTGTCGTGTGTGTGTCCAGCGCTGCCTTCCTCCTCTCCGGTGACTCCTCCTGGTGTAAGCTGGCAACACTGACGGCCTCTTCTGCCCGCAGTGATGTCACTTCCGTCACCAGGACTTCCGTCTCCATCAACTCCATTCACTGCCAGTCAATTTCACTCATTTGGTAGGTGTGTCAAAGAAGTTTCACTTCAAAAAGATCTAGACAAATTCCCTAGAGAACTAAAAGATAGAAAATATCAGAAATTTCAGAGGGATACAAATGATTACAAGAGACAGCAAGTATAAGTCAATTTAACCCCAAAAGATACACAGAGAGTGAATTATCATCTGAGTACAATCAGAACAGGATAAACCCCAGGACACACATACTTAGCATGAACAAACATGTTTCTCTTAGCCTAGAAATATGAAAATATGAATGCTGATTTTTTTTAGGTCAAAATTTAAGACTTGGAGAGGCAAAAAGAGACCTAAGGGACAGAAAAATCTGCAATTACAAAAACAAACAGAGAAGATAGGTTGAAGATTTGTATATCTGTATTCACTGAAAGAGGTCACGTTAAACAAAGATCATATTGTAACGAGTGCTAATCGCAAACAGGACGGGACTGCAGGGCCGAGGTGGGGATATTGACATCAACCTGAAGCCTCGAAGCAGCGTCCGGTGTGCAGGTCCGTTGTCATGTAGCCGGGTCAGGGTTGGAGAGGTGCCAATTGTAGGGGTGAGGTCAGGGATTGGGGAAGTATGGATCATAGGGGGTCACTAGACTTAGTCGAGGATTGGAGAGGTATGGATCATAGAGTGTTACTAGCCGGGTCAAGGGTAGAAGAGATCAGTGGAGTGAAAAGCAGGGTAAGGCAAGGCAATACAAGACAAGGCAGCACGACATCACAAGAAGTTTATGCTCAGCCAACCTCCTGGTGAAAGAGGCTGAGGCTAAATAGCAGGAGCAACGAATCAGATGCAGGATTACTCCTGCAGGCAGGACAGAAGTTAGACCCAATCAGGCGACTGGAGCTTAACGTGGGTGGAGCCTGCGCCCCATCCTCACACATATACCCTTACTACAAAAAGGCCTCTCATTTGACCCCTTGTCATGACTTTTAAATATTTGATTGGGTAAAAGATATACATCTCTTTGCCAGAAAGCTATTGCTGCATAAAGATTATTGTAAAAAAGAAACCTATCATGAGAAATGCTCCTGTTTATCAAATAAAGAAAAAATACATAGAAGGCTTAGAAAGACAATGAGCAGATTGAAACAACTAAAGACAATGGAAGACAATGAGCAGATTGGAAGACAATGAGCAGATTGAAACAACTAAAGAAGGCCCATTTACGTCTTTTAGACCCAAAAGTACATTTACTTCACAACTATCTTTGTCCTCTAACATTGATACGTGTGTACAACTTGTAACAAAAGATCTGGAGGATCTAAGTACATCAATGGGAAAGAATAGTAACAATCTCACTAGAGGAGAACAAATAGCTTTAAAAGATCTACAAAAAAACCCCCCCACAGATATTACAATAAAATCAGCAAATATAGAAATATAGTACTATTAAAAATGGAGTACTATTTTAAAGAGAGTGTACGTCAACTTAAAGACATGTACGTATTGTTAGAAACGACTCTCTTGCGATCCTACACACAGTTTCAATCAGAATGGAAGGTACTTATAAAACAGGCTTTAGACAAACATCTAATTGATAAGGATGAATTTTGGTTCTTAATGGTTGAAAATCCAGTGATTGCCACATTCTACATAATCCCCAAAAAAACATCAAGATTACCAGGAAGACCTATCAAGTCTGCAATCAGAAGCCTTAGGCCTCGGCCATGTTAACCGCTTGCTGGCAGAAGCGTGCTGAGGTGCGCTCCCGCTCAGCACTGAGCCCCTACAGCCGCAATTAGAGCGGCTTTAGTAGGGGCTCACCTGTGCTTCCGCGCACTTGCGGAAGCGCATGTCTTAGGGGAAATTAAAATTCCCCCGCTTGCCGGCGCGACAGGCCGGTCACGTGAGCGGTTCGCCCAATGAGGGCGAACCAGCTCCGTGACGTCACTGGCCCGCCCCGGCCAGTGACGCGCCCGCCCCCAGCCTGCCCCCTGACGGCCCGCTGACGGCGCGTGCGGTAAGCAACCGCAAGGCCAGGGAAAGCACCCGCTTTCCCTGAGCCTCAGCACGCCTCAGCGAGCAAGCAGGGAGCATGGACTCAGCCTTACAGAGAAGATCAGTAAATATGTTGATACAATCTTTTCTACCCTTTTGTACACACGCGTCCTTCATTTTTCAGCGACACGAAAGAAACTCTAAAAAGATTGGATGGTATAATAACATCTCATGTCTTCCTGGCGAGTTTAGAAATAGAATCACTCTCTACAAGTATTATACATTCTTACGGTATGGAGGCATGTCGTTCATACCTATCTTTGAAAGGAGAACAGTACACAGAACATAATACATTAGTTTTTAATTTATTACAATTTATTTTAATGAAAAATGATTTAGTGTTTGATGGAAAATACTATTAACAACAAAGAGGGACAGCAATGGACACAGTTTATGCACTGACCTAAGCCAACTTATACCTACCTATACTTAGGTTGGTGGGAGGATAAAACTGTCTTCTCTGATGACTTTACTAAATACACTATCCATATCGATTTATGATTAAGATACATCGATGATGTCCGGCTGCTATAGAACTATACAAAATACCTTTTTTTTTTAGAATTCTTAACACGAATGATTTAAATTTAAAAGTCACTTTTGAAGTTGATGAACACACTATCAATTTCCTTGACTTAAAAATCAATAGATGATGATGGTATATTACATACATCTTTAGGATAAAAACATCTACAAACTATTTGCTGCTGGCAAATAGTCTGCACCCCCAACCACTAATTAAGGGCATGCCGGTAGGCCACTATTTAAGAGCTAGAAGGAATTGTTCCACATTGGATGAATTCCAAATACAAGCCAAATACCTCAAACCACGGTTTCTCAATAGGCTACAACATGGGCCCTCTAAAAAAAAAAGCCTACCATCGGGCCTTAAAAGTTATAAGGATGAATTACTTAAAGATAAAAGTAGTAAAGTCTCCTCTACAATCATTAGGTGCATTGGCACATTAAGCAATTGTGACGGTAGAGATTAACCAGGCTATATAATAAAGGCTAAGCCCTCAGGTTACCCCTGAAACTGTGGGGTCCCTGGTAGCTCCCTAACCCAGGGACCAGGGATAATACATATGGAAAATAAAGTGACCCCTGCTTTTTCTGTTTTCATGTCCCCCTAGCTCTAGAACTGTGATAATTCTTGTGTGTCAGTTTTAGGTGGGATATTTGGGTGGAAATGCAATTATTTTGTTTACAGGAGTTCGGCGGCCAAAGTTACCGGTAATCGTTTAATTTTCCCTGGCGAGCAGGCATGACTTGCCAGTACGCTGGGTGAATTATACCGGGGCTACCCAGTGTCCCCCAGACTCCTGGATTTGAGCCCAAATATCCCCAATCCATTTCCCGTATACGTATAAGGTTCTCCAAACTGTATTCTTTATTAAAGTGTACTTTATAAGATGTGTTACTATTACTATAAGGCTCTATACATTCAGCAAGGGCATCGACATAGATGCCGGCATGTCTGTATAGAGTCCGTAGTTCAAAGAGGAGAGGATGTCCAGAGGTGAGAAGACCGTTTGATGTGCGAGGAAGGGCGAATTGCCAAGTCCGGAGAACAAAGGGCACCCTGTGGGGACACCTTTTTTTGTCTGCCAGACTTGATGGAGCCAGTCCAACGGGTGACATTGGGTTAGCTGGGAAAAGATGGCAAGCATAGGCACTTTCCCCATTGGCTAATCCATATTTCCCACCTGGCTTTTTGAGCCGGCTTGGCAAGCTTCCTCCTCTGATGTCAGCCCAGAGATGAGCCCCTGTTTCTATTAACTGGCGGGGAGGAATTCCCACGCTCTGTTTGGTCGCTCCACCTTCCTCCATGCTGAACATAGCGAAGGGTATGTAAGGAGAAGCCCCAGTCAGAGAACCAGACAATTTGGTGGCTTGAGTCAATGAAGCACTGACCCACTTCTACCATGGGTAGACGGGATGTCCCTGAAAGATACCTTTATGGGAACAACACTCACCATACACTTGTGAGTACTTAGCACACCGCACTTTAAATATTTATTTATAAACATCACAATACTGCACCATCAGGAAATGTGTTTCTGTTTTACATGACTTTGCGCTTCCCGATGATCTTCACTTCTTCCATGACTTGCCAGTACGCTGGGTGAATTATACCGGGGCTACCCAGTGTCCCCCAGACTCCTGGATTTGAGCCCAAATATCCCCAATCCATTTCCCGTATACGTATAAGGTTCTCCAAACTGTGTTCTTTATTAAAGTGTACTTTATAAGATGTGTTACTATTACTATAAGGCTCTATACAGTCAGCAAGGGCATCGACATAGATGCCGGCATGTCTGTATAGAGTCCGTAGTTCAAAGAGGAGAGGATGTCCAGAGGTGAGAAGACCGTTTGATGTGCGAGGAAGGGCGAATTGCCAAGTCCGGAGAACAAAGGGCACCCTGTGGGGACACCTTTTTTTGCCAGACTTGATGGAGCCAGTCCAACGGGTGACATTGGGTTAGCTGGGAAAAGATGGCAAGCATAGGCACTTTCCCCATTGGCTAATCCATATTTCCCACCTGGCTTTTTGAGCCGGCTTGGCAAGCTTCCTCCTCTGATGTCAGCCCAGAGATGAGCCCCTGTTTCTATTGACTGGCGGGGAGGAATTCCCACGCTCTGATTGGTCGCTCCACCTTCCTCCATGCTGAACATAGCGAAGGGTATGTAAGGAGAAGCCCCAGTCAGAGAACCAGACAATTTGGTGGCTTGAGTCAATGAAGCGAGGGCAGGCTTTTCAAAGTTGCTCTGTCCCAAATAACAGAGCAACCAGCTTCGTTTTGAAGCTAGGAAAGTCTGCCCTGCAGAGATTAAGTCAGTCGCGAGGACCAAGTTCTCATCTGAGAACGTAGCAGTCGCGGTGAGACGTTCCTGCCAAAAATAGTTGCAGGAGTATCGGGACTAGGTCCCGGTCAGGTGTTTCTGCTGAATCTCGGTCCAGGACGTCTGGAACAAGGTTCTGATCAGGGTAAGCCCTTGCAAGCGGGTGCCCTGCACCTAGGAAAAGATAGATTTCATTCCCCAGACCCCAGTAAGTGTGTATATTTCTGTATTTTGTATTTCTGGGATTTTATCCAAAAAAAAAACATTTTATTTCACTGTCTTGTTTTGCCTATTGACTGATCTCAGAAATATAAATGTGTTAAAAGACCTGGTCTACCGTGACAGCAATCAATGCCCGAAAATGAAGAACATTTTATACAACCACTGGAACATCTTGCTGAATGATAATGATCTGTACAAGGTGTTACTGACACAACCAAGCATTACTAATCGTTAAGCACGATACCTTCAGGACATTCTTGTTCAGAGTAATTTCACAAGACGCGAATCTAAAACGTGACTGACCTCTTCAACTACTGGCTATTATAAAGGTGACTTGTAAAGCCTGTCAACATTTAAAACATTATCTAAAATTATGGAACTCTAGCAGTACTACAGAATTTGAGATAAGAAATGTTATTAACTGTAAAACAAAAGGAGTAATTTACAGTACCAAATTACATTTATATGTGGCCAACAATACATCGGTAAAACGTTCAGAGAATTCAGGCGTAGATTTTTAGAACATATCAACTCTGTTAAGAACGAATTAGACACACTACAGGCCAGACATATAAATAATTTTCATAATGGTAGCTATATGACATTATCATTTGTGTTCATTGAATTTGTCAAAAATAACATTTGGAAAGGAAATTTGAATACATTGCTATTAAAGAAAGAAGCTCAGTGGATTTATAAAATACAAACTCTTCACCCTAATGGGATTATGTGAAGGTTTTACTTTCACTAATTGTATTTAATCCACTAAACTAATTTTTATGAGAAGCCATTAAATACAATCCCCCTAACTTCAGTTATCTCTATTTATTTCCATAACTTACCTGATTATTTTTATGAGGGACTTATCTAGTTAGCTCTCCATCTCTCACAGTTCCCTTGTTTGTCCACCGGGTGTGCTGCTGCTCCTGTCTTCTATGAGATTGCCTCTTTCTGTCTTCTCTTGGTTCTCTTATAGTTTCCTGTCTTCTGTCTTTGCCTGCCTTTATTGTTTCATGTCTTCTGGTTTACTATTGCCTTTGTTTTATGTTCTAAAGACTCTTCCTGCCATAGCCGGTTTCTGCCACAGCCCTAATTTATTTAATAAAGGTCCTTTAAACACCAGCCACAGACACGGGGGTCACATCTGTGTGTAGGATAGTCTTGGTAGCCTGGTCTGGGTTGGAGAGGTCAGGGTAGTCGTTATACTTGCCAGGTTCAGTGCAGGAGAGGTACGGAACATAGAATGTACTAATGCCGAGGTCAGGGTTGGAGAGAGCAGGATAGTCGAAGTTCAAAGCTGTGGTCAGGGTTGGAGTGGAGCGGAGAGTCAGAGAGAGCCGAATTCAGTATTCCAGAGATGCGGGAGGTCCAAAGGCAAGCCGGGTCGGTACACAGGAGATCAAAACTAGGAATAAGGCAGCAGGACAGGAACAAGGCAGGGTTAGCAGAGGCAAACACAGTGCAACGTGAATTTATGCTCAGCCAAAGTGCCAGTGGCACAGCTGAGCATAAATAAGTAAGACAGACCAATCCCCCTGGGGGTGGAGCAGAGGTCCTGAGATAGGCTCGTAGGAAAAGGCAGGTGCAGCCTGCAGGTAGGGTCAAGATCGCTATTTTTGAATGTTGGTGCAATTATTGCATTCTTATATGAAGTGGGAAACGTACCAGGCAGAAGGGGGAGTTGAGAATGTGGGTGAGTGCAGGGATTAGAGGGAATGCAAGAGGTTTGAGGAGATGGGAGACAATTGGGTTAAAAGGCAAGTGGTAGCGTAGGCGAGCAAAAGAGTCACTTCCTTCTGCGGGACAAATTAGAAAGAGTAAAGGAAGGCAGGGGAAGTGTTAGGAAGAGGGTGTGTATATTAAGCAGGATGATACACAGGGGATGCCATGATGAATGGAATCCACCTTAACCTTGAAATAATCAGCAAAGATTTTAGGTCTAGTGGAGGAAGAAAAACAGCTTACAGGTGGAGATCTGAGGAGTGAGTCCTCTCCTTATAATGTTTATAATATCTGATGCTGAAATCTATGCCAGGTTTGCCATGGGTAAAACAAATTGTGGATGCAGGCACAATACTTAAAACATGTCATTATAATATGCAAGTTGCATAACTCCATCTATCTATCCTCCTCACATCCACAACTGATCCAAAATATGCTAAATCAACAAAAACTGCTTAATACCATAACTTTAAGACATGCAAATTCAAACCAATTCTCTAAGCATTAACTTCATGACCTCTTGTTAAAGAGCCAACTCATATGCCCCATGGCATATAATTTAAGCAGTAGAACATGTAATAATGAGCAAGGTGAGCCAAGGGCAGATTTATTTTTAGGGAAAGATCATGGATGTATTTATAGTAATAACCATCATAAGGACAAATAAGAGCACTCACTGTTACATGTATAGCTGCCTTGGGCAAACTGTCTTTCACAATGAGTGCGAATATCATGGTAAAATAGATAAGGCGGAACTCAAATGGGCTTGGGAAAAAGTGTACAAATTGAATAGAAAATCTACATTTCGGTCCTGATATAGGACTTATTTCAAGATCTTGAAAAGGCTCCTATATATTACATCAGGACAAAAACATTGATTTTGTATTAAATTTGTACACTTTTTCACCAAGTCCTTTGGAGTTCCACCTTCTCTATTTTGCCCTTTATAATAATACCAACATTCGTCTGGCCCATGTGTGTTATTAACAAATAAAGCTTCTTTATTTAATCTATTAGTGTGTTCATCAATCGCACATTACTTTGCTTTAACAAACACCGTGAATTTAAGCAGAATATATTAATCACAGTAATGCTTGTAAGAAATGTATTAAATCTAAATCTGAAAGGTGTAGGATGGAAGAGATATAATCTATTAAAAATAATGTAAGAGTCAAAACAACTATAGTTTATTCATCAAGGTGTGTTCAAGCCTAGGATAATGTTCCACAGGGGCAAAAGTGTTATCTGTTCTTGTTGTAATCAGTGTCTAATAAAAACGCTATAAATAAATCCATAAATGAAAGAAGTTATGCTTTCTAGTTTAATATGTAATTACATTGTACATACATGACAATGCATAAAACATAAACAACTTATAGAACTATGTTACATTTAATAAATGAACAAGCAAATGTTAACAGTGTTCTATACATATCCTCTGCAAGGTAACATCTACTGCATCAGAAGATGCAATGCAGAGACTGAACATTTACACTTGTATGTAAAAAATGCTAGTATCCTGCTAACCTACTGTAAATGTATTTACAGTACTATTGTATGTCAGACTTATGCTTATTGTACCTTTAAATAATCACATTTCAAATCATCCAATATCCATTCTCCTCTTATGCAGATGTAATAGTTGGTGAGTTATTTTCTTAACATATAGATTCCATCATGCACAATAGCAATTATTATAAGATGGAAACACTAATCCTAATACTGTACTAAACTAAGTGCCCCAAAACCTCTAACTGTGATAAAAATTCATGATAGTATAAAATAATTTGGATCTAAATTAACGTGTTCAAGGGCATAATAATACAGAAAATTGAATACTTCTCAATAAATAATATATTACAATGTATCAAACAACACTACATAATAAAATGCCACGAATACGATACAAAATCCAATTCTGAAGTATAAAAAACAGAAATGTGTCCAAAGTGTTCAACGAAAGGTGTTTCTCCATCAAAAAGGTTCAGTTGGACCTCTGTGACACTAATCAATCTAAAACACAAAAACAAAACAGTGCAACAACCATAGTATATTATTTAATGTAAAATATATATATCAACATTCAAAACTTGAGGTATCACACTCACAAACTACCATAGAATATGCACATTGTGAAGTTTAAGCGACTTGAATCTTTGCCATCCTCTAGAAGCATCTCGCTTGAATCTGCTTGAAACTCTATCTTACAAGTGCTGTGCAAGGCCGCATCCATGCTTAGAGTGACGGCATGCGCGGTGCAAACAAAAGGCCATGCCTCTATGAGGCAGGCCATAAAGCGCGCGACCAAGCACACAAAATCTTTTGAATTTGTCGTGTGATGGCCAGGTCATGTGCGCGGTTCAGCCATTGGGGGCGAACCGCTCATGAGATGTCACAGGCACGCCTCCACACTGCCTCCCCGTCGCATCTCACCCTAGGCCACAAATTGCCTCTGTGGTAGGCGCGCGTGACGGCAGGCGCTCCATCGCGAGCGCACGCGCGCCTAGCATGGGCTCGTCCTAGAATCTCGCGTCTGAGGTCCCAGGCTGTCTATTTACCAGGCGCTTCGCTAGTCTCATGCAGCAAATTACACCTCCGTGATCAAGTTCTCCTTTCTCACAGAATCAATGGGGAGCTACGCTCCACTTTCACTGGAACGTAGGCACATTGATTCTTGGCATATCCCAAAGAGAGAGTTTGCTCCTCTGTGACATACAGACAAGACAAACAAGATGCAACATAAAAACAAAAAATAAAAAAGGAAGGAGAGAAAACACCAATAGTGTGATATTGTAAATATAAATATATATATATATTTTACAAATAAAGGTATCTCACTCACATACAAACTTAATAATTAAGCATACAGTAGCACCGAACCACCTTCCTCAATCCTCTATTACTTTGGCTCAGCAACCATATCTCTCCGATCACCAAACTGTCTCAGAGATCCAGTGTGAGTATCTCCCTGAGTATCTCCCTATCTGAACCAGGGAGATA
The DNA here is from genome assembly GCF_040206685.1 of Ascaphus truei. Classification (NCBI taxonomy): domain Eukaryota; kingdom Metazoa; phylum Chordata; class Amphibia; order Anura; family Ascaphidae; genus Ascaphus; species Ascaphus truei. The sequence goes on along the minus strand of NC_134487.1, from coordinate 105,354,852 downwards.
CTCACACTGGATCTCTGAGACAGCTTGGCGACGGGAGAGATTTGGTTGTTGAGCCAGAGGTGTGGTATGCGAGGCCGTGAGATACATACAGCACACACGTACTATGATGAGGCGGAGGAAGATATACGTTGTACACTGTACGCGACACCCAGCTATGCAGAGACACCACGAGGAAGCCGGACCTGCTGTTCGATAGTACAAGAACTAGCGGCCTATGTACCTACCACAGGACCAAAGTAATGGAGGATTGCAGAAGGCGGGTCAGTGCTATGCTTAATTATTAAGCTCGTATGTGAGGGAGATACCTTCATTTGTAAAAATTTACATTTTTATTTCCAATATCCCACTATTGGTAATTTTTCTCTCTGCCATTTTTAATTTTTTGATGTTGGATGTTGTTTGTCTTGTCTGTATTCCACGGAGGAGAGCACTCTCTCTTTTTGGGATTTTGCATGAACTATATATGCTCAACTGGGAGGGCATATTTTGAGTGCTGCACCCCTGCACATTTTTCTGTAGACTTTGGTTATGTTATTATATTGTGTATGTACACTGTCACTAGATATTAGATTTGTATTCATTGTCACATTTAGAACCAGTGACGTAGAGTTGCACAATAAATACTTACTGTTGACAGTGATTCTTGGGATACGGGCCCTGATGAAGTAGCCAGGCTACAAAATGCACAGGGTTATGTTTAGTTTGCTGTTTTGCCTCTCAAGGAAGAATCACTGTGCCTGTGTTCTCCCCATTGATTCTGTGAGAAAGGAGAACTTGATCTCTGATGTTTAATTTGCGGCATCTGACGAGACAAGCGGTGTGCGTCTGGTCATTAGACAGTGTGTGATGTCAGACGCTACATCCTAGACAGCACTTGTAAAGGTGCGGCCATGGTCGGGGAGATGGCGTGGAGGCGTGCACGCGTGGCATGATCACAATTCCTTAAGGCAATGATCGCAGTCATAGAGTGCATATGGGCGCGCGTGCGACAGGGCCAGGTGGCGCGTGGTGCACGAGGAATCTGTTCAATTTGATTCCACGGCGGGATGGCCAGGTCACTTGAGCGGTTCGCCCAATAAGGGCAAACCAGCTCCGTGATGTCATAGCCGCCCCCCCCACACCACACGCCTCCCCGTCGCGTCTACCCCAGTCTCAAATCGCTTGCTCTAAAAAGCGGGTGACGTCACATGCAAGTGCATGGATGCGAGTTCACGGTCACCATGGCCGCAGCCTAAGACGGAGCAAACGCAGCTTCGAGTGAGATGCTTCAGAGGACGGCAAAGACTTGAGTCATTAAAACTTCAACATGTGTATATTTTATGGTAGTTTTGTGAGTGTGATACCTGAAGTTTTTAATGTTGACCTATATTTTTTACATTAAATAATACACTGTGGCAGTTGCACTTTTTTTTTTTTTTAAATAGGAATTACTATGCCTGCATCATCAATCACCAGCAAACACCAGAAAATCAGATCATTATTTATAAAATAAATGGAAATGCTGATGATGTAAGAGGGTTGCCACTGGAGAATATGCTGGTTGTAGGATACATTAAACCTAGTTCTCTCTTTCGTATAAAATAGGAATTTGACAATCCATTTTGAGCTGAGACTTGTATAAGAAATTAAATCTGAAACCATTAGCACTCACCTTGATAAAGGTTGCATGCTGCAACGGAAATGTCGGATTTGTGGCTAATAAATTATCTCTTGCAAAGACCGCTGTGCCCTCCTCTATATCCTTTATTGTATACCAGTTAATAATAACAGACATCCTTTGGAAAACATAAGCATTAATGAAAGTTTCTTCACTGACAGTGGAGATAGACATTGTGTTCATGGGTATGGGCAACCCTTCTGAAATCTGTAGATTATACTGTAGCTATGCCAGCTAAGGTAGAAGTGATCGATAAAATGCCCGAGTCTTTGGTGATGTAAATTACCAGGCATGTAGCTGAAAATAAGTAATACTCTCTTGTGTACTGTACTCGTGAAATTGGCTAAAAAAAACTCCTACTAACAGAAAGCTACCCATGCACCACCTTTACTTTGAAACAGCTGCTTTATTCCAAATTCATTGATTATTTATCATTCTTACAACTGGCGGTTGGAAGATAATTCTCCAGCATTCTGTTTACATTCTGTTAACCTTTTGAGTGTTCTGACGTGTGCACACGTACACAGATCTACTTTTATGGTGAATTGGCATATTTAGCAAATTACTCATAATTTCTAATATACACTTGCAGGCTATTTTCATTGTTGCTGTCTGTTGTATGAAGAAGAGATGTGCTCAACCTTAAAAAATCTGTAGTTCTTGGTTCCTGATTTGTAATATAATTTGAGGGGGAAAAGGATTCTATGAATAGGCTGAATGTTTCTTTCAGCAAAAGGAACACATACGTATATTTTAAAAGTACTATGGGGCCGGTGACTATTAACAGATGTGAACAATGCTGTCTGAAAATCAATATCACATATTTTGCATTAAGAGCAAATGTATTATTTACTCAGAAGAAGAAAAATAAGATTATATTTTCTCACTTGTGACTTTAAAAGGTTTTTGACTGTAGATTAAAAAATCAATTATCTAAATGTAAGGCATAGAGACCTCAAATCAAGGTTACAGACTTTGTACTATCTTCATTAAAGTCATTGGGTTCACAGTTCAATGCCTTAGACGCTTATCCTCCTATATTCAATTGTACACTAGAATATGAACCTTCTAATCCACTAAATTTAATTTTGCTGGGCTTTAAAAAGGACATCACCTGTGGACATCACATATGCTTGTCTGTCCCAACTTCACAGAGGCATAATCTATCATTGTGTCCTGCAAACTATCTGAATTGGGAGTCAGGGTGGGTAATGTGTAGTCAATAAGCAAACCACTACAAAATACCAGGATTAAAACTACTCCAAACTGAAGATGTATTGCAATCTTTTGTACACTGCAGATTGTGTGGCGATTGTTAGACAAATGCTCTTGTGGCAACAATTAGCCATAAGGTAGGAACCCAAGCCAAGCTTTGTTGCCTGCTACCTATTTTAACAATTGCATTTTTAAATAATACAACTGCATTTCTAACAAATTGTTTGTAGAAATTTTTTTTAATTGCCTCAAAATTTTTATTTTTTACTGTGTATAGATTCACTGTCTGGTTACATACAGATGAAACACTTGGTTCGGGTCCGTACTGCATCCCCTCCCGCTCCTCCCCCGCTCCTCCCCCGCATTGCGGGCACTCTTAATTTTCACGAGATTTACCCATAATTTGAAAGAGGGCAGAAAAGGAAATTTAGCGCTGTGTGCAATACCATCCAGAAACACATGTCAGCGATCAGGAGTTATTGTGTTTTAAAAATCTAACTGCAATGCAACCATCACTTATTCCCGTTCATGTGCGCATAATCCGATATCACACAGATATATGTACAGCAGGTGTATTTAATTGAAATCTAAAGAGTAAAAACGTGAACACACCAAAAAGTATTTTTAGAGAAGGAAATGTTTTATTTGCACACGATAATAAAGTAAAAATGAATAATATAAAAATACAAAGGGGGCTATGCACTAAGCAGTGATAAGTCGTTTTAAGAGCGCAAAGTGCTCTTAGAACGTGAAGTTCCACTGAGTGCTATTCACTAAGCTGCACAAACAGGCACTTTGCTCTCTAAAACTGACTTTTTCCAAGAAATTCTTCAAAGTCCAACTTTGCTCGTACGATCAGCTGTTTGCGCTGAATCCTGCCCTTCTGCGGGATTCACTAAGCAACGCAAACTTATCGTACGCGAAAGTTGCGCTGAATAAAGCTCACCAGCTAAAGGCAGGTGATAAAAAAAAGCAGAAACAGGTGCGCAAATCACATCAGGACATGGAAAGAGAGTAGAAAACACAAAATAGTGCAATATTGTCAACCCCAACAGATGATTTCAAATGCTGAAGGCTCTATAAACTTTACACTCACGTGTACACCGTCATATAGAAAGCGTTGTGGTTATTAGAAGTCACCAACTTTTGTTTCCAGATAGGTACTCCAGATACATAGAAAGCAGGGGGGGGGGGGGAAATCCATATACAAGGAAGAAAAAGCAAAAAATAGTATAGTACTGTTTTTTTTTTTTTTTGTAACTTAGATTTTATTGCATTTTTCCAAACAAGTGATACAGAATACAGTATACATTACATTCATTTTTAGTGTTAATCTCCGCTATAGACAGTACCGTATGTCAGCTCGTGAGACATATCCCGGTTTTTCGGGCCGTACTTGACCGGATTGTTTTGGGTGGACTAGCAATAAAGATAATAACATAATTCACATAGTACGATTAATTCAAATTGACAAACACAAAATCAATAAAGAAGAAGAAAAAAAAAAAAAGAGGTGGGTAGGAAAAGATGGGGAGGGTAGGAAGAGATGGGGAGGGTAGGGAGGGAGTAAGGGGTGGCGCGGCCGGAAGAGGAGCATCGACTCGTGCTAGGTCTCTCCACCGCTCCTAGTAAGGTTCTTTGTGGTTTGCGTCCTCTTCAGTTTAACGCCTCTGTAGTACTGTTTTTAATATTAAAACACAAAGTAATCCACTTACATAAGTGCCTTTGTTTGTAAGCATTCAGACCATCATGGTCATATGGTAAGACAATGATGTTCACAGCAACAGTATCTGCTCCGCGGCCGTCACAGCATGCACTGGGCTGAATAAAGTTGTCTTCCACTCTGGATATCATCAACAAGGGCCACTTTGTAAGGTCTTCCTCAGGGGCTAATCTAACTTCCTTCCATATTTCCCTCCCTTAAATAACCCACTGCATTAATTTCAAATTACGGGGCGTCATTCATGACGTCATTAGGTTCGGCATCACGTCGCGCATCACGTGATGCGTCATCACGCATTTGCATATTCAATTTGTCAAAACTTTATAATGTCCTGATGAATAATGGCTTATAAAGCCCTATGTTTGGCATACGGATCCGCCATCTTGGGATTGGATTCGTAGAACGTCACGTGTGACGTCATTGCGTCATGTCTCCCACCACAACGTGCGATGCGTCATCACGTGACTATCAACTAGTCAAAACTTTATAGAGTCTTGACAATCACATCATGTACAACTAGTAGGTACATTTCCATAATGAAAGACAACCCTATACTGCACCGACACACTTTATTCGAGCAAATACCCGGTATGTACCTGGCAGATACCTGGAATGCGCCGCTCCTCACCTCTGGCAAGCCCCGTTGCATTTGCCTTCCCAGCCTGGGTTCATGCCTGGCTGATGGGCGGCTGATCTGTTAAATGATAATGATTAGGATTTAATAGGCTGCAATGCTTCGCGTGTCTACCAGACGGCATAAATTCATGAATTGTAATGCAGTATATATATATGTACTGTGCAGTATTGCAGCCAGCGGGAATAAAATGCTTCAATCCCTGCCGGAAAATAACTCAATGCACTCGGGCAGAAAACAGTCACAAACCTCAATACACCCGGGTATACCCGAATTCGTGGGACTAGCCAAGCTCGAATAAAGTGTGTCGCCAGTGTACAATAGGTTGAATTAGCGAAGCGTCATCAGTGACGTCATTGCGCATGGCATCTTCTTACACCACAGTCAATTCAATATTTAAACACTTAAATGCCATATATTATACAAACGAATTAAGTGGATATCCACGTGACGTTCTACGAATCCAATCCCAAGATGGCGGATCCGTATGCCAAACATAGGGCTTTATTAGCCATTATTCATCAGGACATTATAAAGTTTTGACAAATTGGGGGGGCCCTGGGTCAGACCCACAGGTGTCTGAGGGGCCTCGGGTGGTTCCCACGGGGGTCTGGTGGCCCACGGGTGGTCCCTACGGGTCCGCGGTGCCCCTACAGTTGAGGCCTTCCCCGCAGGGTTCTTCCCCGCAGCGTCCCCCGTGGACACGCCAGCCTGGTACCCGTGAGCGTCCGAGGAGACCTCAGGTGGTCTCCAGAGGTACCCACAGACCTGAGGAACCAACCATCTATGTAAAAAAAATAAACCTGTCCTAGCCATTTAAATACATAAATACCCCCCACCCCCACAAACACATACAGAACAGTAATGTGCAAAATAACTATTATCCAGATATGGATAATAGATTATTTGCCCATTATGAAACACATAAAACATGCATAAATAAAAACATGAAATCTTAATCTGAAAATCACCACATTGCATCTTACAATTAAACCAGCAGCACTTTTAAAAATAAATTATATCTCCTCTCCCCAAAAAACAGCAGCTAGACAAATGTATATCAAATGTCACACAATTGCATTGAGTGTGTACATGATGCAATAAATCTGTGCATCATGTAACACTATGCAAAATCAATTTCAAAATAAAATACACTATGAACAACAACATACAATGCCATCCACAAAATCAAATACAAACTAAGCAAGTAAACATAAATACATTTACAATCAATCAATTTTCTAAATCAATTACAATACAATCCAAATCAATTATACAATTCACTATTCAATTCCTAAATCCAAACCATTGACAAAATAATTCTGCTTCAAAGTAACCACCATCATTCAAATCTAACTACCAGATATAAACCATTATTCAAAAGCAAGCCCCTGAAATATAGTACTGCAAAAAGCATTACAAATGACATGTAACTAAATAAAATTTACATTACACACACAACAATGTATAAATCAAGCAGCTAAATACATTTGAAATACATGAAAAAAACATAAAAATTAGCAAATCAATCTTTTATTATCCCTGTATGTCTATCCATATATATACACATTACATACAGGGGCAATAAAAGAGCATAAAAAAACAATGTATTTCCATCAAAAAAATCACATACAATACACCCATTTAGTGTCCCTGAATGTATGTATATCCATAGGGACATAGATCAATTCAGGGGCATTAAATGAAAAAAAAATACACATGAATAAAAAATCAAAAAAACCTGTAAAAGTTAAAATAATATACTTTTCTTTTGTTTACTTACCATTAGTTGCCCACTCACCGAAATCCAGGGGATACCGGAAGCTCTCGAACCAATCCAAAGGTAACCATAAAATAATAAACCATTACAATCCACGTGTGTCTTCTTTCTTCTATTTGTAATCCATTGCGTCAGTCTTGGGGTCTTCTTTTCTTCTTTGGGGTCTTCTCCGTCTTCTTCCATCTTCTTACACCACGCCCTTCTTCTCTTCTCTCTAGGTCTTCCCTCCTCGCCATCTGGCTTCAAAATGAGACCACATAGGCTTTTATAGGACTATGTCGTCACATTTTCGTCAAATGGTTCCCACGGCCCTGATTGGGCCATGAAAACCATGTGATTTGGAGTTGGAAAAAAAATTGATGACGTCATTTAAAGGCAATGACGCCAGCCAATCAGAATGGCTGAGCTTCAATTGCCTTTAAGATGACAGCATCAAAACAAAGATGGGATTTCGTTCCCACGCTCTGATTGGCTACCGTACCATGTGTCGCCGGCCATCTGGTAGCCATTGAAGTAGAATTATTTTGTCAATGGTTTGCATTTAGGAATTGAATAGTGAATTGTATAATTGATTTGGATTGTATTGTAATTGATTTAGGAAATTGATTAATTGATTGATGGTAAATGTACTTATGTTTACTTGCTTAGTTTCTATTTGATTTTGTAGATGACATTGTATGTTGTTGTTCATAGTGTATTTTATTTTGAAATTGATTTTGCATAGTGTTACATGATGCACAGATTAATTGCATCATGTACACACTCAATGCAACTGTGTGACATTTGATATACATTTGTCTAGCTGCGGGTTTGTTGGGAGAGGAGATATCATTTATTTTTAAAAGTGCTGCTGGATTAATTTTAAGAAGCAATGTGCTGCTGGTTTAATGTTATTATGTGATAATTATGAGATTCAGATTTGATGTTTTTATATATACATGTTTATGTAATCCTTATCCATTTATTTGTATATATATATAACCCACTGTACAAATGAATGGGGGCAGGGTGGGTGACTGGATGCCCATCATTGCCAGGGGGTATGTAGAACTCAATTTATTTATGCTGATTTGTGTTTAATAATGGGCAAATAATCTATTATCCATATCTGGATAATAGTTATTTGCCCATTACTGTATTGTATGTGTTAGGGGCGGGGGGATGTGTGTTGTATATTGCTATGTTTATTGGGGGCAATTGTCCCCAATAAACATTCTATTGTGCCTTAACCCCTTCATTGCCTTAGCGGTTAGCCGCTAATGTAATGAAGCTGCTTTAATGTATTTTTATTAATATTGTGCGGGAGCAGGGGGTCTCCTGAGCTGAACAGCATTGATTTCTGGCTCAGAGACCCCCTGCTTCCGGAGTTATAGGCCCCGGTTTGGGGCATCGGTGCCAGTGTCGCCGCCATCTTTATAGCATCCACGTCGCGTCTTGGACGCTATAAAGATGGCGGCGACACTGGCCTCCGATTCCCCATACCTGGCCCTGTAACTCGGGAAGCAGTGGGTCTCTGAGGCAGAAATCAATGCGGTTCAGCTCAGGGGACACCCTGCTCCCGCACACTATTATTAAAATGTACATTAATGCAGCTTCATTACCATAGCAGATAGCCGCTAAGGTAAGGAATTATTGGTTATTGTTGTGTGTGTTTTGACAGTAGTGTAGATGTGTAGGGGGTCTCCAGAGCTGAACCGCATTGGTTTCAGCCTCAGGGACCCCCTACTTCAGGAGATACAGGCCCCGTTATGGGGTGCCGGTATCCCCTGCAGAATTTAAATGTCCCGGTCACGTGACGCGGAAGCTTTCAAAGTGCAGGGGATACCGGCACCCCATAACGGGACCTGTATCTCCTGAAGTACGGGGTCCCTGGACCTTAAACCAATGCGGTTCAGCTCCGGAGACCCCCTGCTCATGTACACTATTATTAAAATGTATTTATTTTTTGTACAATCACCTGTAACAGCCTTGCATGGAGATACAGAATCTCCATGCAAATGTTACAGGCGGCTTATTTTTTCTATCAGCTAGCGTACGTGAAGTTTCAGTGCACTAGCTGGGGGAAAAAACCTTGCACGCACGATAAGCCAGTTTTGGGCACGTCTGATAGAAAATGGTCTCAGGGCCTTAGTGAATCGCGCCACCGGCTTCATTTTTTATCGGATGTGCTAATTTTTTTCAGGCCGGCACGAAAGCATGGAGCTTAGTGCATAGCCACCAAGTCTCTTCTTCCAAACTTACAATGTTCTTTTATTTTTCTTCATTGAACTGGCTGGCTCTTATATGTCTTGGCCTGTAAAGAAAGAGACAATGTTCAATATTGATAATCGTGCATAGAGTAGTAGTGTCGCTGTGGAGCTTGGTTGAAATGCATGTGGGTGTCATAGCATTTCTGTGTATGCATGTCACTATGGAACCTAATTGACGTGCATATGTGTGTCATAGCATTTCTGCGCATGCATGTTACTATGGGACCTGGTTGAAACGCATGTGCGTCAAACAGTAGGATTTCTGCAAATACGTGTCGTGTCACCTGGTTGAAATTATGTATGTCATAGCATTTCTTTTATGTTATTTTTTAGGTTGCCCATTCACTGCCAATGTGGTTATCTTTGCCCCAATGGGTGGCATAGATTACCACAGTGACAATCAATGGGTTTATTGCCTACTGTGTATTGTAATGTAAATTTTATTTTAATGTGTATTTATATTTTTTCAAAACAAATGGGCAAAAGCACTATTAGCCATAATTGGCTACTAGTGCTTTTGCACATTTGTATGTCTAATGATGGGGTAGACGGATGGGAGATAGAGGTTCAGTATTTGCCCTGAGGAGGATAGCCTTCATCAGGCGGGGGGTAAGTATAACTTTTATTTTCTATACAGTGGATGGCTGTTCAATGTTCCACTGTAAATGTATTTAATTTAAATGTAAAGAGTAAAAACTTGAACCCACCAAAAAGTATTTTTAAAGAATTAAATGTTTTTATTTGCAAACGCCAATAAAGTCAAAATGAATAATGCGCAAACACAAAGTCTCTTCTTCCAAATTGACAATCTTGTTTTATTTTTCTTCTTTGAACTGGCTGGCTCTTGGACGTCTTGGCCTGTAAAGAAAGAGACAATATTCAATATTAATAATCGCACATACAGTAGTAGTGTGTGTAGCAGGCGTCCCCGTAGCCCCCTTACCACCGCGGTAGCCATTACAGGATCGCGCGTGCGCAGTAAAGATAGCGCACGCGGTCCCAATGCTACAGAAGTCCTGAGTGGACTACAATTCCCATCAGCCTCTGGGGATTGCCCTTTCACCCACATCACGTGCAGCCAGCCAGCAAATAGGGTTTTGCAGCTTCTCCTGTGGAGGAAGGCTACAATGTTGCGGGGACCACGTTGTCAGTTGGAGCTGGGAGCAGGAAGGGGAAGGAAGGGTGTAGGGAGCAAGGGGCTCCTACACCAGGTAAGGTTCCCCAGATGCCAGGCAGGCCCTAATCCCCACCAGGGTAGTGGGTAGGTACTGAGGGACGGCCCCTAAGGTAGGAACCCTGCCCTAAGGTGTGAGTGTGCAGTCTTGTCAGTGTCACGGCTGGCAGTGCTGTGAGCGTTGACAAGTAGGCACAGTGTGTGAGTGCAGTGCGGTTGCTGCAGGTACCGGTTGAGTGCAGTGCGGTTGCTGCAGGTACTGTGTGAGTGCAGTGTGTTTGCTGCAGGTTTAGGTTGAGTTAGTCAGAGGGGATCCGGGAGGTGAAGGGAGAGGTAGTGTGGGAGCAGGGCCTGCATAGGCCAGGCTACCCCGTAGGCCCCTAGGAGTGTTCCCTGAAGTCACCGAAGGTTGCTGTGCTGCAGGGACGCCCATAGTGGTAGCGAGCATCACCCTTACTGTGTAGACAGCTAGAGACAAAGGGACAAGCGTGCGGAGCAGGTTCTGCTGGCGAGTCGTTTGGGACCAGACGGCTGGATATTGAGACCCAGGAGGCAGACCGCTGATTCATCTGACCCTTTGCGAAGAGGTACCGGTCACCGCCATGACCGGAAGGTACTATAACATCAAGTGCACCAACACCGGTCAACAGGCGCTAATCCCGCCTTAGGCATAACTCTTTGGGGACACTAGCTAAGTGGCCAAAGGACTGAGCCTATACCAATATAGTACTATACATGGACATGGTGTGTGGGGCACGCGGTGAGGGGATGGAGACGTTACTCCTGATGAGAGTGGCCGAGCCACTAAGGTTATATGAGCGTTAGAGTATAAGTGTGTAAGATATATGTTATGTTCAGTAAAGCCCTTTGCTATTTCACATCCAGTGTATGTGTTCATTTGTATGTGTCCTGTGAGGAACAACTCCCGCTCTGCTGGGAGCCATCGCAGGTGAAGGCGCTGCACCATATAGTAGTAGTAAGAGTAATTCACCCCAGGTTCCCCGTGGCAGAAGCTCAGCCCCCCTGGTTGCCAAACAGGTACAGCACCACACTGATAAGTAGTCAGATACACCTACCCACCTCAATCTCACTTAGGGTGGGGGGTAAAAGGGCTACATTTGGAGGCGCTGCTGAGATCCAGACCAGGGGTGCCCGAATTCAGTATAAATTATGTTGTTCTCATTATCATTGCCATCCTGCCAAGAAGTGTATGAATGGGCATTAAAGGGGCAAGTCCCGCCCTCACAAACCCTTGCTGTAGGACGAGTTCCTGCTGACACTCCCTCCTGTGATATTTGCTTAATATTGGGTCAGTACCCAGGCTTATGGGGTGCAAAAGTCTTGGGCCGCTGCGTAGATGCAGACGGAGTGTGGTGCTCAGTGTTGGTGAGGGCCGAACAAGATTTAATGAGAGAAGGAGGCCCATCCAAAATATTGCTCCATGGAACCCTCACTAAAGTATGGTGTCCTGTTATCTACCCTGAAATGCCAGGAAAACCAGAATGCTACCCCCTATCTATGCAGAGAGTCATAGTGTAATTGATGAGACTGTGATTAAAATGGAGGCTCCATCAAGCAGTGAGTCACACCTAAGATGGCGGCTCCCGCCAAGTCGGGCGAGCATCAGGACTGTACAAGAAATTGTTGCAGAATATTGTCCGGGTCTGGCGCGAAAAACAGAGCCTCGCCCCTGCGCTGTGAGTGGCTCAGCGCAGAGTCAGAATCACTCCTTGAAAGAAGGTGCTCCTCCTCTGGAGTCCACCAGGGGGAGCCAGCACAGTGAGTCTCAATCAATAACTGCTGTCTCCACTAAGGACAGTACAGGATGCAGCGAACCACATCCGCAGTTGTATGGTGTTTGGCCAGCAGAGGAACTGTATGTAACATTTCTTTTGTGCCCGTGCTTACAGAAAGACCTTAAACTCTCCGGTGGTATGAACTTTGATACCTATCAGCGACCACGAGGAGTTCAGGTAGTAAAAGAGGAAGGAAAAAGGTACGTCAGGTGCCTATGCCCCAAGTGTGATTTTCCAGATGGCGAATTGAGCTGGGGACCCAAGTGTGCCTGCTGCGAGGCACAGTTCCTAAAACCAGTGCTGCTGTGTGCTACGGAATCCGCAGAGGAAGATGCGGCTAACCAACCTATCTCAACTACGGAGGGCCCGTGCGCCCTAACCGCGGTTCCAGATTCGGTTCTAATGCCGGAACCACAGATGGAACCACAGATGACAAGTGAAGCTGAGGACAAAGAGCCGTTTGCCTCGCCTGCTGTGGGCCCTTGTGCCCTACCACTGCCAGTCCGGCCTACTACGATGGTACCATCTGTCCTAGGTTTGGGATCAGTACCTAACGACGACAAGGGTGAGTTGACTGCCCCATGGGTGTCGGGTGTGAGCTTCCAGGTGACCGGGGAACACGGTAGCTCCTTAAGTCTGGCCACCAGGGCGATTGGCTCCACTCGGCATCGCGTCCTGACGGAGGTGTCCCCCTTAGAAGACCGCTGTCCAGTGGTGCGAGTGTACCAGTACCCACCGCCTATCGTCCAGGTGAAGAGGAAAGACAGCCCCATCATGATGTCCAGTGCTGCTATAAGTATTACTGTGATTGAACTGAGAGTGAGCCCGTGTGCTCCAACCCAATTGGTCCCAGGACTGGGATCCAATGCTCCAGAGTGTCCAGAAAGTGAGTGGACTTCCCCAGAAGTGTTGGGGATAGGTCCCAAGACAGCCGAGGTGGGAACTGACTGCGTCCCCGAGGACCTGTTGGCCACCGTGAATCACCGCAGTGGTAAGGTATCAACCCTTTACCTCCTGCAGGATGAAATAGAGACTTTGAGTACAGAGACATTGCTACTTGCTCGCTTCCCAGTGGAAGCCTCCCAAGTTCTTAGGGACAAGGACTGTGTTGTGAGTGATTCAGTGAAAATTGCCTCCTTTAAGCACAAAAAGAAGCGCTTCATTCACCATGTGGTGGACCGCGGGAAAGGTCAAGATCTCCTGGCCTACTGCATCCATGCCGCAGATGGCCGGGTAAAGGTCTGGCCAAGAGACACTGTGCTAATCCTTCCACCAGGGGGAGGAAGCAGTATGGAACCAGTAACTGTTGCACCTGACCATGAGTTTGCGGAGGCTCACGAAAGTCAAAGTGAGGTACCCCCACATTATCAGTTAGGGGCACCCCACAAATGGTCTCAGCAAGCAGCTAACACTCAGCTGGCCTCGATTATCTTAAGTGAACTGAACTGTACCCTATTGTTTAGAGTCAAGTGTGATAAGTTATACATATCATGCCCTGCATTTTTATTGTATAAACTTATGCTGAGTGACGTCGTTCCCCAAGCGGGGACGTTGGATTTTTCACCAGGGGGAGAGTATAGCACTCTTCCCCCTAGACCCCTTACCACCGCGGTAGCCATTACAGGATCGCTCGTGCGCAGTAAAGATAGCGCACGCGGTCCCAATGCTACAGAGGTCCTGAGTGGACTACAATTCCCAGCAGCCTCTGGGGATTGCCCTTTCACCCACATCACGTGCAGCCAGCCAGCAAATAGGGTTTTGCAGCTTCTCCTGTGGAGGAAGGATACAATGTTGTGGGGACCACGTTGTCAGTTGGAGCTGGGAGCAGGAAGGGGAAGGAAGGGTGTAGGGAGCAAGTGACTCCTACACCAGGTAAGGTAGTTCCCCAGATCCCAGGATGGCCCCAATCCCCACCAGGGTAGTGGGTAGGTACTGAGGGACGGCCCCTAAGGTAGAAACCTGCCCTTAGGTGTGAGTGTGCAGTCTTGTCAGTGTCACGGCTGGCAGTGCTGTGAGCGCTGACAAGTAGGCACAGTGTGTGAGTGCAGTGCGGTTGCTGCAGGTACCGGTTGAGTGCAGTGAGGTTGCTGCAGGTACTGTGTGAGTGCAGTGTGTTTGCTGCAGGTTTAGGTTGAGTTAGTCAGAGGGGATCCGGGAGGTGAAGGGAGAGGTAGTGTGGGTGCAGGGGGTCAGTGACCCACCTGCATAGACCAGGCTACCCCGTAGGCCCCTAGGAGTGTTCTCTGAAGTCACCGAAGGTTGCTGTGCTGCAGGGACGCCCATAGTGGTAGCGAGCATCACCCTTACTGTGTAGACAGCTAGAGACAAAGGGACAAGCGTGCGGAGCAGGTTCTGTTGCCGAGTCGTTTGGGACCAGGCGGCTGGATATTGAGACCTAGGAGGCAGACCGCTGATTCATCTGACCCTTTGCGAAGAGGTACCGGTCACCGCTGTGACCGGAAGGTACTATAACATCAAGTGCACCAACACCGGTCAACAGGCGCTGATCCCGCCTTAGGCATAACTCTTTGGGGACACTATCTAAGTGGCCAAGGTGCCTATACCAATATAGTACTATACATGGACTCGGTGTGTGGGGCACTCGGTGAGGGGACGGAGACGTTACTCCTGATGAGAGTGGCCGAGCCACTAAGGTTATATGAGCGTTAGAGTATAAATGTGTAAGATATATGTTATGTTCATTAAAGCCCTTTTCTATTTCACATCCAGTGTATGTGTTCATTTGTACTGTATGTGTCCTGCGAGGAACAACTCCCGCTCTGCTGGGAGCCATCGCAGGTGGAGGCGCTGCACCATATAGTAGTATTAAGAGTAATTCACCCCAGGTTCCCCGTGGCGGAAGCTCAGCCCTCCTGGTTACCAAACAGGTACAGCACCACACTGATAAGTAGTCAGATACACCTACCCACCTCAATCTCACTTAGGGTGGGGGGTAAAAGGGCTACATGTGCTACACATGCGTGTCGCTGTGGAACCTGGTTCAAAATAAAACTAGTATACAGTAGATGCATGAATTATAGTACTGTACATTACTTAACAGGGTCGCTAATGTCTTTTCTGCACGAATATGGTTTTAATACAAAAAAATGCAAATAGCAACAGTCTAGAGTATATAAAATTTCACGTAGTGGAGGTACATGTAAATCTTGAAATGCAGAATAGGAAGGCTCAGGTAACATCACAGGCATCGATGAGAGTCTGAATACTTGGACATATAGAGTGGTGGCAAAGCTGGAGACTCAGGTACAGGCTGTATAAGCCTTTCAGAATCCGCAAGACCGATGCAAATTTCTCTTTAATAGTCCCAGAGTACGAAGTAAGAAGTACAGACGGTTGGTCGGAATCATAAGGCAAAGTAATTATATTACAAAAAATGTGTTTGTGATGCGTCAAAATCGGTCAGAATTCCTCCATGACATATGTAGATAATACTGGATAACATGAGAAAGTCCATAAATGATGTGGTAATTTGTCAGGTAAGGGCTAGGAGTCTAGTGAGGTCCACTTGACCATCACAGAAAGCAACCCCATAACGGCCCCTCCTAGTAACCAAATAGGACGTAATAACAGGCACCGGTAACCATATACATATATGTGGGGGCACTATGGCCCTTTACCTTGGTGCTAGCAGGACTCCTCGATATCCAGGGCGTGCTGTTCATCCAGGTAAGTATGCAGCAAGAAGAAGAGTGTAGATGTGTAGCACTGCCGCAATCTCCAGCTCCCAGTGAAACCGGAAAAAATGATGAGGTAAGCTTTCAATTGAACAACAGGTCAGGTTTTATTGCAGGGTGGTGCAGCAAAGGGACAACGGAACAACACTAACGCACCTACGCGTTTCGTGCACTAAGCACTTTATCAAGGTGACAAACATACACAATACTGCATAATTTATACTCACCTGGACTGTGCCTCGCGCTACCGGGTGTGACGTCATCGTCCCGCGTCGCAACGGGTCGCGGTGACGCTGCGTGCACAGCCATTGGCTCGGCCAGTCAGGTGGTATGCTGGAATTTTTCTGACTGTCTTTTTTTTCACTTTTTTTCTAAAACAAACTTTATTAGTAATACATGAACAACACTTAAATAAAAACAAATTAAAATCACATACGAAATAATATATTAGCAGTGGATCAACACAAGTATAACCAGTAAGGCTTGAAACATAAAGGGGCACATATGAATAAGTATAAATTTATAGAGGAATACTCAGAAAAGCCCCATATAGATAGCATGTTATGGTATATACTTGAGTGAGTGATGCTTGATAGTTCGTGAAGTGAATGTGATCATAAGTCAGTCTGTACAGTGGATACAGTAGATGGGAACAAATATCAAATAGAAGTGTACCACTAGAGATATAATCCATAGAACACTAATGATAATGTTAATAATATATTCCCTGCACAGATGACTATTGTGAAATAGAACCTGATCTCTTGTGTGGATAATACAATACCATTCATATACTTGATCATATACCATATATGAATAACATATATCAATAACATATAACATGAGATATAATAAATTGCTTGCATTATAATTACAAAGGCATGAACATGGATTGGGAGAGCATGTAATAATTAAATTAATTGAACGAATAGTACTAATTAATAATAACAAATGATGAAAAATATGATGAAAAATATTACTAAGCTCTATTTGTCCACAAGGATTGTGTAATTACATGTTAATATTTGTAAATATAGAAAAATGACAATAATAATGTTTTAATAACCAAATTGTATGGAACCATAATATGGTGTGGGTAACGCTAGACGTAACGTCATTGTATACCATCATTTCCCATGAACATGGCTTGACAGCAGCACGTCACTTTCTTAATCTCTCTGATTTAGCACCAGCACAAGTCACTTTCTTGTTAGATGCCATTCACTTTTTGCTCACTCACAATTTTTTTCTTTTTGATGGGGTTCATTATCTCCAGAGACGTGGAACGGCTATGGGCACGAGTTTTGCCCCCTCATACGCCAACCTCTTTATGGGGTGGTGGGAGTCGTTCCACGTCTTTGGAGATAAGAACAAATTTAGGGAACACATTGTATTTTTTAGACGTTACATAGATGATCTCCTGTTCATTTGGGAAGGAGACATCAACACACTCCGGGAGTTCATTTCTGCACTTAATGATAATGAGTTTAATCTCTCCTTCACTTTTTCTTATCACCATCATCACATTTACTATTTAGATTTATGTTTATATGTTGACACAGCACTGTCTATTCAAACTACATTATACCGTAAGCCAAATTCACGGAACACATTCTTAAGACCAAGTAGTTGTCACCCTCAAGCCACGTTCATGGGAATACCAAAAAGTCAATTCATTAGAACCCGCCGCAATTGTTCAAATGATGAAGAGTTTAAAGTGAAAGCACAAGAATTATATGTTCGTTTTTTACAGAGAGGATATAAACAAACAGACTTAGACAGGCTGCTCGATGGGGTATGGAAGATGGACAGAAATAGTTTACTTAGTCAATCAACAGTGAAAAGATCTAGAATTGATCTCAGTCCATCTTTCATAACACCATTCAGCAAACAAGCTCAATCTATTAAAGCCATTTTTAAAAAACATTGGAGCGTACTGTCGCTTGATCCTGTGCTGAAACCATACGTGTCGCTAGGCCCAAACATCATTTTCAAAAGGGCAAAAACAATAGCTAACACGATATCACCCAGCCTATTCACCACAGCAGACGAGAATAAATCCCCTTTACCTAAAGGAATGTTTACATGTACACTGGCGACACACTTTATTCGAGCTTGGCTTGTCCCACGAATTCGGGTATACCCGGGTGTATTGAGGTTTGTGACTGTTTTCTGCCCGAGTGCATTGGGTTATTTTCCAAGCAGGGATTGAAGCATTTTATTCCCGCTGGCTGCAATACTGCACAGTATATATATATATATACTGCATTAAAATTCATGAATTTATGCCATCTGGTAGACACGCGAAGCATTGCAGCCTATTAAATCCTAATCATTATCATTTAACAGATCAGCCGCCCATCAGCCAGGCATGAACCCAGGCTGGGAAGGCAAATGCAACGGGGCTTGTCAGAGGTGAGGAGTGGCGCATTCCAGGTATCTGCCAGGTACATACTGGGTATTTGCTCGAATAAAGTGTGTCGGTGCAGTACTAAATGTAAAGCATGTGTTTCCATGTGTCAGAGTAAAACATTTACATCTACAGTTACGAGAATGACATATAATGTCCCAGGTTTCATCAATTGTAATTCCACACACATAGTATATTTACTGAAATGTGGCTGTGGACGTCAATACGTCGGGAGGACCACGAGAAAATTAAAGACCAGAGTCCTAGAACATCTCCGACTAATTAGGAACAAAGATATGAATCACCCTGTACCAAAACATTTCTCTAATTGTCCTTATGGTAATGCCAATCTATGCACGGTTCAAGGTATTGAACATATTCCTGCTTCCCCTAGAGGAGGAGATAGGGTTAAGATGTTAGACAGACGCGAATCCTTTTGGATTTTCACTCTAAGAACCAGGGAACCTCTTGGCATGAACATTGATTGGGATATAAGTCATTTTTTATAATTTGACACATTGCCTTACTTTGTTTACGTTGAATTGTATAATATTATTAAAACATTATTATTGTCATTTTTCTATATTTACAAATATTAACATGTAATTACACAATCCTTGTGGACAAATAGAGCTTAGTAATATTTTTCATCATATTTTTCATCATTTGTTATTATTAATTAGTACTATTCGTTCAATTAATTTAATTATTACATGCTCTCCCAATCCATGTTCATGCCTTTGTAATTATAATGCAAGCAATTTATTATATCTCATGTTATATGTTATTGATATATGTTATTCATATATGGTATATGATCAAGTATATGAATGGTATTGTATTATCCACACAAGAGATCAGGTTCTATTTCACAATAGTCATCTGTGCAGGGAATATATTATTAACATTATCATTAGTGTTCTATGGATTATATCTCTAGTGGTACACTTCTATTTGATATTTGTTCCCATCTACTGTATCCACTGTACAGACTGACTTATGATCACATTCACTTCACGAACTATCAAGCATCACTCACTCAAGTATATACCATAACATGCTATCTATATGGGGCTTTTCTGAGTATTCCTCTATAAATTTATACTTATTCATATGTGCCCCTTTATGTTTCAAGCCTTACTGGTTATACTTGTGTTGATCCACTGCTAATATATTATTTCGTATGTGATTTTAATTTGTTTTTATTTAAGTGTTGTTCATGTATTACTAATAAAGTTTGTTTTAGAAAAAAAGTGAAAAAAAAGACAGTCAGAAAAATTCCAGCATACCACCTGACTGGCCGAGCCAATGGCTGTGCACGCAGCGTCACCGCGACCCGTTGCGACGCGGGACGATGACGTCACACCCGGTAGCGCGAGGCACAGTCCAGGTGAGTATAAATTATGCAGTATTGTGTATGTTTGTCACCTTGATAAAGTGCTTAGTGCACGAAACGCGTAGGTGCGTTAGTGTTGTTCCGTTGTCCCTTTGCTGCACCACCCTGCAATAAAACCTGACCTGTTGTTCAATTGAAAGCTTACCTCATCATTTTTTCCGGTTTCACTGGGAGCTGGAGATTGCGGCAGTGCTACACATCTACACTCTTCTTCTTGCTGCATACTTACCTGGATGAACAGCACGCCCTGGATATCGAGGAGTCCTGCTAGCACCAAGGTAAAGGGCCATAGTGCCCCCACATATATGTATATGGTTACCGGTGCCTGTTATTACGTCCTATTTGGTTACTAGGAGGGGCCGTTATGGGGTTGCTTTCTGTGATGGTCAAGTGGACCTCACTAGACTCCTAGCCCTTACCTGACAAATTACCACATCATTTATGGACTTTCTCATGTTATCCAGTATTATCTACATATGTCATGGAGGAATTCTGACCGATTTTGACGCATCACAAACACATTTTTTGTTCTATACGCATCTTACAGTGATTGCTCATTGGACTGTATTCCATTATATTGAGGTATGCACTCTGTATAGGTCATTATATTATTGGTTACTGCAATAGTGGTGGTGCAAGCAATTTTCTTTCCCCCGCTCTATGTTCAATGGAAGGGGAGTTACACGAGCTTAATGAATTTTTTCAAAAATTAGCTATATAAATAAATATACAATATCATCATTAGAAATAAATATCAACTTAAAGTTTTCTACATTTTTTCATTTTTTTCATTTCTTCTGTAACTATGGACATGGAAGAAAGTGAACATGCTGATCCTGAAGATCCCACCAATTACATGTCTGGGTATTTTGATAACACACAAAGGCTTAGAACAGCCAAAAAGATTTTTGAGAGCCAAACAATTCTGGATGTTGAGGATATAACAGATCTGGAAGATCACTTCCAGAAACTCAGTAAATTGATGACCAATGATACCAGAATCTGGTGGGACCTTGTCTCATTGGAAAATTATCTGCTTGTTAAGAGGATTCCAAGAGGCTTAAGAGTCAAAAAATCCCCGACATTTGGGTGTGTAAGCCCACAATTTGAAAACGATTGGAAAAGCATTTTAAATGACTGCTCGTTCAAATTGATGGAACTAATTGTGAAATTAAAAACTAAAGAAAAATTGGTTCTTGAAAAAGAAATTAAGGACTTACAAACTTACCTGACCAAATTCTGTAGAATGGATGGCTTTAAAGAATTAGATAAAAATTTGGAAAAAAGCATTAAAGATCTAGAAAAAAATATTATGGATAAAAAACAACAAAAGTTCGAAAGGGACAAGTTAGATTACGTTCGGCATCAAGTGTACTCATGGGAAAGAACAACACCTAACAAACGTTTTAAAGATGCACGTCCCTATCACTCAACACCAGACGGTAAATCCAATCAGTCCAAAAAATCTATTCTTAAGCCAAGGGGTTATTCTAACACTGCATATAGTGGAGACTCAGACACAGCGGACACTGACAATATGGCACACACAGTTTCCTTTGTTACCACACATGAGGAAGATCATTCCCAATCAGATGTGGATGCCCCTAAAGAACAACGCCCCTTCTGGGAGAGGAAATATAAAGAAAGAGATCCAGAACAAAGACCCCAACAAGGATATTCCTCTGAGTCCTCAAGACCCTCTGAGATGTCAAAAAACCCAAAAGGACGAGGCGGGGGACAAAAACAACAAAACCTAAAAGGAGCTCCAGCGAAGAGAAAGAAAAACTCTTAAATCAGGACTGTGGTGTGATAAATATCTCCAATGTAATTCTCTCAGACGACGAACTATCACTACTTAACAAGGGCTTAGGATATGTTCCGGACACTGATTTCAACCTATTCCACACTGTGATAGATCTGAATAAATTTATTAGGAAATGTACCCTTAAAAAATTCTATCATGACAAAAATAATCAGGGCAATGAGAATATTAGTGTAACATCTGATATAGAATGCATTTCTCCCACTGTAAGTAATGATATTAACATCAATTCTTTCAGGGAACAGTGTCTGGTTCAGGACATGGACGAGATTCAGGGATTTCAAGACCCCGAATTTAACCCCGAGAATTTTCTAGGGAGTTATAAAACAGGTTTGAGGAGAAAATCAGTATTTTTTCCCGCATTTATTAAAGGTAAATTCATATCCACATTTGAGTCCCTAGTAGAAAGAGACCTAAGACTTCTACACAAAGGTTTCTCATTCACTACCAAACATAGCGCCAAACAAGGTGATAATTTATCAATAAACGAAAGACAGGCATTAAAGGATTTACAGACCAATAAACAGTTGGTTATTAAAAAAGCCGACAAAGGAGGGGCGGTGGTGGTGCAGCATAGGGATGACTATCTCAGGGAGGCCTTGCGCCAACTTGGAGATCTGACTTCCTATGCTGCACTACCCTCTGATCCCACCCTTAAATTTCAAAGGG
The DNA here is from genome assembly GCF_040206685.1 of Ascaphus truei. Classification (NCBI taxonomy): domain Eukaryota; kingdom Metazoa; phylum Chordata; class Amphibia; order Anura; family Ascaphidae; genus Ascaphus; species Ascaphus truei. Next base: position 105,332,632 of record NC_134487.1, on the reverse strand, counting down.
ATCTCAAAAATCTACTAGACATAGGCTCTATGCTAAAAGTATTAAATGACAATGACATTGATTACCTGTTTAACCCCATGCCCACCACGCCCGTGTTTCACCATCTCCCGAAGATTCATAAGACATTGGTGTCCCCTCCTGGGAGACCAATTGTCTCCAGTATTGATTCTTTGGGAGATGGTGTCTCACGGTACGTGGATTATTTCCTACAGCCCCTTGTTCAACAATTGCCTTCATACATTCGGGACAGCAGTGATTTATTAACCACTCTAGACCAAATTGTATGGAACCATAATATGGTGTGGGTAACGCTAGACATTAGGTCTCTTTTGTATATATGTTTAATAAATGTGATTTCATAATTGTACATGTAGGGCTATGGAGTTATCTCCAAGGATTGAATTTTTCCTAGCCTAAGTCAACTGGTCAAGCGAGTGCAAATAGGAGTCTTTAAGGCCACCTCTGTGACCTACCACCCTTTTCAGCTTAATTACCTATCCCGTATGCACCCTATCCTTATTTACCAGCCAATTTTATTCCAAATTTATGGTGAGCGGTAGCCTATCACAACCTTGTTATACTAGTTTTAAATACCTGGGAATATGGTTTGACTCCCACTTAACATTCGGAATGCACATTGATGCCCTGACATCCAAAACCTATGCCAAACCAGGTGTACTTTACAGGAACAAATCCTCCCTAAGCCTGCTGGCCAGAAAGCGTATTGCACAGCAGATGCTAATGCCAATTATCGACTATGGAGACATACACTGGCTAAACACACTTTATTCGAGCTCGGCTAGTCCCACGAATTCGGGTATACCCGGGTGTATTGAGGTTTGTGACTGTTTTCTGCCCGAGTGCATTGGGTTATTTTCCAGGCAGGGATTGAAGCATTTTATTCCCGCTGGCTTCAATACTGCACAGTATATATATATATACTGCATTACAATTCATGAATTTATGCCATCTGGTAGACACGCGAAGCATTGCAGCCTATTAAATCCTAATCATTATCATTTAACAGATCAGCCGCCCGTCAGCCAGGCATGAACCCAGGCTGGGAAGGCAAACGCAACGGGGCTTGTCAGAGGTGAGGAGCGGCGCATTCCAGGTTTCTGCCAGGTACATACTGGGTATTTGCTCGAATAAAGTGTGTCGGTGCAGTAGTATATGGCTCGGCACCCCAAACCCACCTTGGCAAACTTCACACCCTCTACAATTCAATTTGTCATTTTGTTCTCCAATGCAACAACAACACATATCACTGCGAAATGCTCAAAGAACTAGATTGGTCATCACTCGAGTCTAGGCGCAAAGTTCACCTTTCCTGTCTTGCCTTCAAATACTTTCTGGGCAAGCTACCCACCTATCTGAACAAGCTCCTCACCCCTACCACATGCAGCACTTATCATCTGAGATCTGACTCCAAAAGACTGTTCATGGTCCAAGGCTCAACAAAGTATCCGGCCGCTCCTCCTTCTCTTACCATGCACCCCAAAACTGGAACAACCTACCGGAGACTCTCACATCCACCACCAGTTTAAGTTCTTTCATGACCCTGTGATCTCCCCAAGTGGGTGGAGATGTGTGTGAGTGGGCACTGCGCTTCTCCCTGGCTGCTGTGTGTGGAGGATGCTGATGCTTTGCATCTAAATAGTCTAGCAGGGATGGGTTTGCAGTAAAGGCCAGCCTGGTCTGGCGAGCTGCAAAACGTACAGGAAGCATAGGGAATCCAATCACTGTTTGTCTAAGCGGAGATTGTTGACGCCATGTTGTGAGACTTTGTTTCAAGGTGGAGTTCAAAGCAGCAGGTTGATGTAATTGGCTTCTTTAAAAAATGCAACAACCCGTAAAGCAAGTTTTACTTATTTGGATCTTGTGAAAAGTGAGAACGTATCGCTTTTCATCGTCATTAGTCTGTTTGCAAACAGAAGATAGAGCAAAACTAATTTGCCCCTGGTTCTGAGGGCCTGGCAAACACCTTGTCACCAACAGACACTAGACAAAGAATGTAAAAAAACATTCAAAGTATTTGTTTTCTACGGAAACGATAAACGTTAAAAAAAGGAGAGAAAAAATACTTATACAGTACTTGTCTGATTTTAAACATGCCACTGACCTTGGTTCATTTTGTCCTAGGGAGCATCTGTTTTACCTCTGCCCCTGTCTCTTTGTCCTAGCCCCATGACATCATTACAGTATACTGTAGGATGGTAAATGCTCCCACACCGACAAGGGACAAGCAAGAGCAGCGAAGGGTGGGGCACTTTCTATTAAAGAGGCTGACATTACACAACAGGGATTAGCCAAGGGAAGTTGTTGCCATGGAAACAACACAATCCAATGTTACTTTGAAAATGGTTTTAAAATGCGTGTAGTTAATTTCTTCTTAACATAAGTCACCAATTCTATTAAATATTTTGCTTCCAGTCAGAGAGGCTGTCTATTAAGAGTAAACAACTTATAGCGAGGAAGAAAAATGCTCAATCATTCACTTAACTGTCTCTGTGTTGGGATTGGCAATGTTTATGCTGGAGCAAAATCAGAAAAAAGGCTAAGATTTCCTAGAATGTCTAAAGATCTTATCTTTTCATTGCTTTGAAGTGCTGGCTTATTTGGCTGAAGCAGCAGTGAAACATATTGTCCTTGCAGAAGTATATGAATACAAAAACAAATTCAAGAATCTCTATTTATTGATACTCTTCATTTTTGCACCAGCATCCCATGAAGTATTCCTCAAGGATTTATGTTAATGCTGCCAGAGGATTACTATTCATTTATACAGACCCATCTTGCAGTGAATGGCTTAAACACATTATGAGATTCCCACAAATATCTCACTTTTTTAATCTTCAGTATTATCCAGAAGTTTTCTGGTCTTGTGAAATACTTACAGTATGTAGTGTTTCCCTGTTCCTGTAAGCTTTATGTGACATTGTACAGATGTAGGCAACGTTATTGTAACCTGTGGCACGCTGCCACAGGCTTTATAGCGTGATAACCTTCCCGCAGGTTCCCTGCCCGCGCGCAGTTTATTCTAAACAATGGCCACTTCTCTTGCTGGTGCATTGTGTATGTCTTGCTGCACCGTGCTTGACAGTTGGTATGAGGTGTTTGTGCTAATATGCTGATATGCGCTGATATGCTGTGTTTGGTTTTCGACAAATGTGCCGCTGTGCATTATGGCCAAACATCTCCACTTTGGTTTCGTCTGTCCAAAGGATATTGTTCCAGAAGTCTTGTGGTTTGTTCAGATGCAACTTTGCAAACCTAAGCCGTGCTGCCATGTTCTTTTTAGAGAGAAGAGGTTTTCTCCTGGCAACCCTTCCAAACAAACCATACTTGTTCAGTCTTTTTCTAATTGTAATGTCATGAACTTTAACATTTAACATGCTAACTGAGGCCTGTAGAGTCTGAGATGTAACTCTTGTGTTTTTTGCAATTTCTCTGAGCATTGCACCGTCTGACCTTGGGGTGAATTTGCTGGGACGTCCACTCCTGGGAATATTGGCAACTGTCTTGAATGTTATCCTCTTTTGAATAATCTTTCTCACTGTAGAATGATGGACTTTAAATTGTTTGGAAATGGCCTTATAACCCTTCCCAGATTGATGGGCAGTAACAATTGCTTCTCTAAGATCATTGCTGATGTCTTTCCTCCTTGGCATTGTGTTAACACACACCTGAATGCTCCAGACCAGCAAACTGCTAAAACTTCGGCTTTTATAGAGGTGGTCACACTTGTTGATGATCAATTAATCAAGGGCATTTGATTACCAGCACCTGTCTGCTACTTAGCATCTTAATTCCTATGGAAGCAGTTTAGGGTGTACTTACTTTTTCACACATGGCTTCTCTATTTTGGCTTTATTTTTGTTAAATAAATCATGTGTTGTTCATCTGAGGTTGTATTTTTGTAATTACCTAATTTTAAGACCTGCTAAGGAACAGATGATTGTTATTATGTCCTGATATGTAAAACCATAGAATTCAAATATATATATATGTACATGTGTGTACAAATACGGTCCCCTGGACACTTGGGGCGACTGCATTTAACCCCATGGCGAGTTGTTTCGGAGGAGCGCCATTTTGCAATTCTCCTACAACTGCACTTAAAATGGCCGCGCAGCTAAAGCAGCATGCCACATGAGCAGTGTCAGCCCCCTCCCTCCTTCCCCCCCTCCCTCCTCCCCTCCCAGCTTCCCCCCCCCGGTCCACGTGTTATCCCGCGAGGCGGAGATGGGAGCGGGGATGTCCCCTCAGGTCCCCACTTCTCCCGGTCCCCGTGTCAGCCCGCGGGGTGGGAGATGGGAGTGGGGATGTCCCCACCCTGTCCCCGTGTCAGACCACGGGGCGGGAGATGAGAGCGGGGATGTCCCCTCAGGTCCCCGCTTCCCCCCGGTCCCGCGGAGCGGGAGATGGGTGCGGGGGGGGGGGGGGAAGCGTGGTGGTGGTGGTGCTGGTCGCGGCCTTTCCTCTCTCCCCCCGTGTGTGTAGAGAGAGTGTGTGTGTATATGGGAGAATGTGTGTGTGTATATATGGGAGAATGTGTGTGTGTATATATGGGAGAATGTGTGTGTGTATATATGGGAGAATGTGTGTGTGTGTGTGTGTGTGTGTGTGTGTGTGTGTGTGTGTGTGTGTGTGTGTGTGTGTGTGTGTGTGTGTGTGTGTGTGTGTGTGTGTGTGTGTGTGTGTGTGTGTGTGTGTGTGTGTGTGTGTGACACCAGAGGTACCCCCCAATCAGTCACCCCTCCCCAATCTTCATGATCATACATAATTGTATAAATATATAATAGTTTACTATGTATTTATTATGTAGATACATTAAAAAGTACATTTAGTTTTGATCCATGTTAGGAATACTAAGGAGTACTAAATATTCTCTATTTAATAATTTTACCTTTGCTCCATTTTTTTTATATAGTATAGTAAATCACTTCTAGATGTTGCTAGATTGGACCAACAGACATTCAGACTATGCTATAATGCACATTTTTTAGATAGCCTATTTTGCTTCTCGCTTTTTTACAATCCATTTACGCTGCAACAAGATGTTATGCTTGGATTCTTTTTCTATCTCTGGGTATTTGTAGTACCCTACTTTTCTGAACTCTCCAGCTAGATCCTGGATAGCTAAGATTAATTTCAGTTTGGGATGCCAATATCAACATGTTTAATGAATAATTAAGGAAGCTGTTCTAAAAGCTCTTGCACAATATATTCTATGGATAAAGTTTATGTTGGTCCAATAAAATTACTGCAAATAATATACCATATGCTTCTATTACATGAGTTGCTCTCTGGTATTGCAACATTTATCATTTGAACTAAAGAAAATAACTTAGCATATTTCATAAAATGCCTTCTCTAAGAGTAATTGAGAATTTTCTCAGTCAGTAGGGAATTGCCTTTTTGACTAAGGAAAATAAAACAGTGACAAGTACCAGATTCCCTAAGCTCGGTTAAATCATTGGTAAATAATAACAGTTGAATAAACGATGAATCACAGTCAAATGCAGAAACAATAGGGCTTTTTATATTTCTAAAGCTTCTGCTTCTATATTACTCTATTATCATTTTACACGAAAACTCTAGGTTATGACTGTACTATAAACTTGATATTAATAATGGGACAGTTCAGATGCACAAGTTGAACTTGACAGTAGGAAGTGTAAAAGAACCACGCATACGTACCAACAACGAGCATTATAAAGTCTACAGTCAGATGCTATAGAATAAGGACACGCGGCATTCTTGCAGCGATTTCATGCTCCAGTGTTGGATAAATATATTGGGATCTTTTTAACAAAGTCTCCTGGCTGTAAGAGTAGAGCAAAAGGTGTACAAGAGAATTTTACAAGGTCTGTTGAAGGAGAAAACCCCAGTGTTTTCCGTTGATATATTTGGTACTGTATTTTAACTCCAGTTTTACACAAGTTTTGCAATTGGGAGTCTTTCATAAACAAACTCCATTGCCTATAATTGCACATAGAACATTCTTAGTTAATTGTTCAGCATGTTACATTGATTCCTATCACTATGACGCTGTTGCTGGAGACATTTAGATGTATATCATGTATATATTTTCTTTTGCTCCCATCTGGAGACATTATAATCATTAAACATAAGCTCACATTTGGTGAGATTCAAGTTAATGTTTAGAGGTTAACTGAAAAGTACTGTATGAATAATTGTAACATATATATATCAATCAAACAATTATACTAGTCATTGCCAAACATTGAGAACAAGAGAATAATTATAGTTAATATGATAATGACTTCATAATACTGCATAAGTTCAACTTGTAGCAAAGAGTACGGAATATCTACTCTTGTCATGGAACAGGAATACCCCTGTCTGCACTTCTGTTTCACCTCCCCCCCCCCTTTCTTGCAGCCCTGCTTGTCAGCCTTCTTAATGCCAGCTGTATGTGTTTGGTTCTGTACACAAACACAGTGCTTGTGTGATAATGCAGTGCCATTTCCTCTCTCCCAGCAGCTTGCTGTATTAGAGATGCAACATTATTGCTACATGTTGTAGCTCCCCCAGACACTCCTGTGAGTTACCATAGCAGCCCCAGCCTTTCTCTCAAATGGGATAGCCTGCTTTCTCCCCCTCTGCTCTGCCCACAGATGGTCTGTCCCCAGACTATCTTACTACCCAGCATACATTGCCATTTCCTTTCCACCATTTTCCTTGGACTCGTGAGTACCTCGCTGTAACCCCTGTAATGGTGCTGCAGGATTATCTTTTCACCTCCCTTTACTACTAAGCACACACAGAGATATTTAGACCTACACCTCTACACAAGAGACTGTTTTTCCCTGCTTTCTCCAAAATAAAGTAAGAAAAGAAACAGACCTTGTTGTGCTTGGAAAAGAGGGCCGATTTGACACTATCTGAGCTAAGTCATCACCACGTGACCCTCTGGCTTCCAGAATAACTCTGCACTGTACAAAATGACACAACATTTGTTCAGGATTTAATACAAAGGGTAGTACCAAATGCATACATTGGAAAACTGTGAGAGAGGTCACTGAACTTGGGAGCTTACTGTATGTAATGGAAGACAAACAGAAACAATAAGATTACATGTAATTATTATTATAGTTTATTTGTTAAGTAAGAACATATTCGGCAGCACCGTACAATGGGGGTACATAGCTATGTATGTTACATAAACAGAATTACATACCAAATAAAGACAAACAAATACATATGGCTACAAAAGGTAATAAGAGAGGAGATCATCTGGATGTTTGCGGATCTTTGTTTCTCACAGGAGACGCTGGGAGGTTATTGTGGGGGGTTGGACCAAAGTGGGGGACAGAGATAGTTTCCCATTACAGTTCATCATCACAGGAATACCCGAGGGGGGTTAGTGAGGATTGTTGTACCGGAGTGGGAGGCAGAGATATATTCCTATTACAGACAGTCATCACATGAGACCCCGAGGGGGGTTGTACCAAAGGCAGGGAGAGCTTTACATTACAGCCCATCACCTTCAATCCTGCAGTATTTAAGGAACTGAGAAATAGGGATAGACCAGCACAGGCCATTACTACTGAGTCAGAGGTAGAGAAAGAGAGAGACAGTCAGAGCAAGAGAGGCAGGGAAAGCGAGACACTCAGCAAGGCAAAGGTAGAGAGACAGCAAGCAAAGGGGAGAGAGAAAGAGACTGAGAACAGGAGAGGCAGTACAGATAAATAGGGACAACCAGAGCAAGTGATCAGGCCCAATTGACAGCCAAAGTTAGCAAGATGGGCAGTCAGAAAGAAAGCAAAGCCATCAGAGAGAAAGGGAGTGTTTCAGAGACTGCCAGAGAGAACAAGAGGGACAGTAAGAAAGAAACCAAGGAGGTCAGAGAAAGAGGCAGCAATAAATAGAGTAGTAGCAATAGGGAGGTCGCTGGAGAGCCAGAAAGAAAGGTAGAGACAGCTAGAGAGAGATAGCCGTAATGGACCCCTGGCTGGGAGGCTATGGATGTTCATCATGCCAACGTGGATGCAGTATCCATGTGAGCATGGGAACTGGCTTGTGAGCCAAACCCCTCTGCTCATTTTGAGGATTGAGGTGTAATGAATATGGCAGAAAGTATTTGAATTAATCTGGCACACGGACGGCTAAGGTTGACTTGCAAATTGTCTTAAAAATACACAAATTGTTTTATTGTCACAGCACTGACCAGGCCTATTTTTATGGGTTTTATAGGACTACAGATATCTGCGGTCAAATTTGGGTTTGCAAGAGGAGGATTGCAATATGGCTGTCGCAGTTCTTCCCTGACCTAGGAGAAAAAAATGAAAGTCTTTTAAATGTACTTTGAATAGCATTCTTGGGGTATCTTTTGTAATTTTTATACAGATATACATGCACCTTAGTGCATAAGGGGTGCGCTGGGTATAATATGAACTATTCTACAATAGTACTAACAGAATACATATAAGTATACCTGAAGGTGTGTAAACAAACAACCAGGTGTGACCTGCCAATACCATACAATAAAACAAAACAATTCTGAATACATTATTAATGTTGGATATTCAATTAATCATATGCAAACAACATGTGACCACTGATAGCAATGTCCCTTAGAGATGCAGACTGTTAGCTTGCACAGAAAAAAGCTCAGTTCCTTGAGTGTAAGTTGCTTTATTTCCACCCAAAGTCCTTTAACAAGTACAGCTCAACTCCGTTATAACGCGATCCATTACAACGCGAATCCGCTTATAACACGATGCAAGGTTGGCTCCCAATTTTCGCATTTATGAATACTTTACAACACTATTATTGGCATCTTAAATACTTTATTGTACAATGCATACAATTGTACATTATTTTTAACGCGATCCGCTTATAACGTGATGTGATTCTTTGGACCCCAAGCACAGCGTTATAAGCGGGTTGAGCTATATTTAGATGTAAAATAAAGTTCTAAGTGTGACATTTTCTCATAAACGGTTGATGATAGATGCAGCCCCACAGAAGAGGATACCACTCCTCTTGTATATAGAACACCTCAGAAAGAAGAAAATAAAAATGTGAAGGGCACAATTCAAATAAATACTTTATATATGTCACTTTGAATGAACATGAACAATACAATAATGTGCGCTCACACAAAATGATAAAAAGATCTAAATATAAAACGGTATAATTGCCTGAAAAAACTCTCAAGTCTCACTCCTCCTGCTATTGCTTCTGGCTGGATGCCAGACGTAAGGGCAACGCTTTCCCCGGGTGTCCGCTGGACGTGTGAGTGGTCTCAGTATTGAGGCAGGTGTCCGTGTGAAGCTCTCCAAACCTCTGTTGTCTGGCAGTGGTTGCAGCTCCTCTCCACGGTTGCCTCTGGCTCCCGATCAGCTTCCTTGACGATGCGGTATCCCCCAGCTCCTTCCGGGTCGGACGTCACTAAACCGGAAGTAGTGCGTCCCCGTCAGCGATCCAGCCACTTGCTTCAGCTCACAAAGTCTCTTGCTTAGTGCAGGCAAAGGGTCAACACAGAGACTAGCCTTAATATGTGCCTGCTAACGCTCCTCCAACACGTTTCCCCACTTATTGTGGATTCCTCAGGGACCTGTGTTCTTTGTGCCGATATCTCCTATGCATTTAAATGTCCCACGTCACGTGACCGTGGGAATAAAATGCATAGAAGATACCGTCACCCCATAATGGGACCTGTATCTCGGGAAGCAGGGGGTCCCCGGACCTCAAATCAACGAGGTTCTGCACCAGAGACCTCCTGCTACAATACACTAGTATTACATTTTATATTAAAAATGTTTGCTCTCTGGAGAGATTTGCACAGGGAGAGGCGGCTCTCTCTCTCTCTGCAGCAGAAAGAAATCGCCGGGTGAGCCCTTTTCAAAGAGGCGATCATCACGTCACCGGCTACTCACCAGTTTTGCAAATGTTGCTATCACGGGTATTCTGGGCTTTCTGCATACCGTGATAGCAATGCTGTCAAAACTGGCGATTTAAACAACCCGGCGATTTTTTTTCCCGGTGCTTAGTGCACAGGCCCCATACTTGTTATTGTGCATGTGACATGCAACTGATGTTTGCTGAAAGCATGAGCTTGTTCTTATCATGTTTTAAATCAGTTTCCTTATTTAGGAATTTGTATTAAGCCTACAAATTGATCCCAAGCACACCAACAAATCTACAACAGAATGGCTGAAAAAGAAAAGAATCAAGGTGTTGCAATGGCCCAATCAAAGTGCAGACCTCAACCCGATTGAAATGCTGTGGCTAGACCTTAAGAGAGCTGTGCATAAACAAATGCCCACAAACCTCAATGAACTGAAGCAACATTGTAAAGAAGAGTGGGCCAAAATTCCTCCACAACGATGTGCGAGACTGATAAAGCCATACAGAAAACGATTACTTCAAGTTATTGCTGCTAAAGGTGGTTCTACAAGCTATTGAATCATAAGGTGTACTTAGTTTTTCACGCATGTCTCCTCCATTTTGGCTTTATTTTTGTTAAATAAATCATGACACGGTGTAGATATAGCTAGACAGATTGACAGACAGAGAGCTGCAGCACAGGTTATTCTATTTAGGGGTGCCAGGAGGGTTAAGTGAATGAGCGGGGAAGTCTAGCATCCACAGGCAGTGAGGAGAAAGGTGGCCAGGTAGAAGGGAAGTGGGGGGTGAGCACATGGGTATCGCAATCAGATTAATGATGTTAATGATAAAAACAAAAAATTCAAGCAAATACGTTTCAACTATTATAGTAATAATCTACACGGAAAAGAGAATTACTTGCCACTAATACACCCAGATTCACATTGGCCCTTCAACTCCTCCAGCCAGGATATTATTGCCGGGTAATATTTGCAGTAGTGTAAATAAGTTGGTAGACAGTACAGGGTAAAGATAGACAAGGGCATGACAAAGGTAATTGAAGAAATGGAATTTGTGGTGAAAATGTTGCAAATATTTTAGCCCGGTTTTCCATTGTGGACCTTACAGAGGTACTAGAATCAAGGTGAATTGCCAACATTTGAGAGATTTTGATATTTTTGCCATATGACACGGATTTGCCGAACCGGAATGAAATAGCTTTAAAAAATGTCCTTCTTGCACAATTTAGACATGTGAGAAGGGATTTTAGAATGCAGCGACATGGAAATCTGTGTGATACATGCTCTTTACCCATGGGTATGAACTTCTTGTAGCAACTACTATTTTTTTTCTTGTTTCTGTTTACTCAGTGAGAAACCACCCAATAAATAAGTAATGGTGGGTATAAAAAGTGTCAAAAATCGTCCACCGACGATACATCAAATAAAAATATCATGTGAGCAAATTCACGTCTCAGACAGGTCTGCAACCCTATCTTTCCCCATTGTCTCTTAGCATACAGCGCTTCTACTGCAGCCAGGGATTCTGGGAAATGATAGGAAAATGAGCACCCAGTGTCACCTTTTGCTTCTAATCCATTTTAGCATGGAACCATATAAGCTTATGCCGTATTACATAGACGCATCAAGGGTTTTAGGAGTTAGATATGTTTTGGTGAGAATGGTCTCTTTAGGCTTATGCAAAAGGCACCATGCACTTAGTTAATCATGTTTGGGAAGAAAGTTTTGAATAGTTATATGGGCGACAGGTAGCCTTTTTTGGAATATGAAAGAGGCATTATCAGAGTTATTGGACAGAGTTGAAATGGAAGGGCCTGGGTTCAGTTCAATATCCCCTGTTAAAGAGAGTAACAGTAAAATATAAATGTAAGTAATTGTTTGCAGGCTGCATTAAGGCCACCGATTGGGAGAAGGTCCGGCGCTACTGCAAGCGGCAAGGATGCAGGCAACTTCCGGTTTTGTGAATAAAACTTTATTCCAACATCACACACACAAGGAACCAGGCTACACCTCGATCTCCCCGTCTCTCCAAGATGAAGCGCTGTTCTACAGCGTGAAATGCGTTGAGGGGGAGATCGAGGTGTAGCCTGGTTCCTTGTGTGTGATGTTGGAATAAAGTTTTCGTTCACAAAACCGGAAGTTGCCTGGATCCTTGCCGCTTGCAAAAGCGCCGGACCTTCTCCCAATCTACTCCACAATTTGCACGGTCGCACGTAGGAGCAGCGGAGGTAAGAAGAGAGCAGGACCCAGATCGGAGAGCATCTAGAGGTAAGGGTTTCCCTCCCAGCCCCGATCCACCCCAGTGGTCCGCATTTGTTCCTCTCACTCCTCTCCCAAGTGGCTTACACTGACACCAACAGGTGCTGTGGCTGCACGCCAGAGCGCAGGACAGTTTCACTGTATTTGCATTAAGGCCGCCAACAGAAATCGTGGGGCCCAGAACAAACATTTTACGCAGCTCCCCCCCGTGTCAGCAGCCGTATTGCGAGCAGCCCCCGACCCCATTTCACACGTCACGAGCCCCCTCTCTTCCTATGTATTTCTCTCCCTTCCGTCTCACCCACTCTCACTCTCCCACCTCGCATGTATTTCTCTCCCCTGCGTCTCACTCTTACTCCCTCTTTTCCTCACTCACCCCCACTCTCCTCTCCCTACGTCAAGTCAATTACCCCACGCTCACTCATTCCCTCCCCCTCACCAATTCCCCCACAAGATATATACCAAAAAACTTCCAAACCCCAAATACGTACAAAAAAAATCCCCCCCCCCCCCAAATATATACAACCTCCCCCACACACACAAACTCTGTGGCTGCACACACATGCTACACCCATAAACACTGCTGCTGACACTGACACACACACACACACACACACACACACTTTTAGTTATAGTGGGTGAAAAAGGCAACAAAAACCTCCACCGTTAGCATATAGCCAATAAAGAATGTCACTTGTGAGCACATTCACATGTCTTAGACAGGTCTGCACTTCTGCCTTTCAACCATTATCACCTAGCATACAGTGCTCCCACTGCAGCAAGGGATTCTGGGAAATGACATGCAAATGAGCGCACAATGTGTCACCTTTTGCCTGGAATATCCATACACATGGAGCCCATTTAAAAAGATGCATCGCCGTTCACACAGCTTTTAAGCACAGCATGGGATTAGCAAAGCAAGTTAAACCACTCACAGACATGTTTCAAACTTGATGGGTATCATCAGTGTGAGGTTGGTTTATACTTGCTTTGCAATATTTCTAGGCTGGGTAGGTTTACCATATACATTTTAAATTATGGTGGGTGAAAAAGGCAACAAAAAAACTCCACCGTTAGCATATAGCCAATAAAGAATATCACTTGGGAGCACATTCACATGTCTTAGAAAGGTCTGCACCCCTGCCTTTCAACCATTATCACCTAGCATACAGTGCTCCAACTGCAGCAAGGGATTCTGGGAAATGACATGCAAATGAGCACACAATGTGTCATCTTTTGCCTGGATTATGCTGTGAATATGCTGTGCTTAAAAGCTGAGTGAACAGCGTGAATTGCATCTGTTTAAATGGGCTCCATGTGTATGGTTATTCCAGGCAAAAGGTGACAGATTGTGTGCTCATTTGCATGTCATTTCCCAGAATCCCTTGCCACAGGTAGGGGAAATGTGCAGCGCCGGCCGTGCCCCCCAGAGCGCGAGCCCAGGACACTAACACCGGCTGCCCCCCCTGTTGGCGGGCCTGGGCTGCATAGTTAAAATGTTTGCCAGAGGTGTTAGAATGAGTGGTGCTAGATGTGCCGGTTTTCAGAGCTCTCCACCAACATTCAGTAGATAATACAAGGCTTTTGAATAGTCCATGGTGCATCATTACATTGGGTGTGGGTCAGGAGGGAGATGTTTGAAGTGGATAGAAAAAATAACATTCACATGAGAACAAAGTAAAAAAACAGAATGATAAAGGATCTATCCAAACATCCAGGATTGCGGCTGACAGGAAGTGACATCATTTTCTCTGAAGCTACCATGGCCTCTTGCTTCCTGGAAATCCCTGCCCTCACAGAAAGTAAGCTTCGCTTTGGATCTCATTGCCAGCAACTGCCTCTGGCCTTTAAGTAGCAAGCAGTTGCTATTCAACTTTGCTCGTGCAAAGTACTTGTACCTTGTCTTGTCTGAGCTCTGCCTTGCCTTTGTTTTGCCTGCCCTGTCTCGACCTTGGAACCGGACCTGACTACCCCTTGCCTGCCGCCTGCCGCCTGCTGCTTGCCTTGACCTCGGAACCGAACCAGACTACCCCTGCATACCAGTCCTCTGATCCCTGGCCAAAGTCGATGTATAACTCCCTACCTCTGCCCTGTGGCTGTATCCTTTCTTGCCGTCAGCAATGTTACAAGAATAAAGGTAAAGAGCAGGTTCATTATCAGAAAGGTAATTAAAAAAGACAACGCTCTCGACCTTACTTTAGTAGAATTGAAAGTGTTGAAATACAGGGTTACAAGGCTGCTAGTAGAATTGCTTAGTTGATGTCAAAGTGTTGAATTAAGTATACAAGGATCAATCCCCTTCCAATTTTCTGCGAAACTACCACTTAACATTTATATCACACTTAAACTATCCACTTCTATTATGAACATTATATATGCACATTATTAATGCACATCACCCATAACACATAAGGCTATCTTAATTATGAAAGAAAGACCAGTTTAAAAGAGGGCTTGAGTTTTTACAGCAGATAGGAAAATGGGCGGATGAGGTGGGCTACTGTAAGTGGTTCTTTTCTGCCATTACATTTCATGTTTCTATGTTTCTACATATTTGGAATAACTGTTTTTTTGGTAGTAGTTGGATTGCTTAAACTATGAGAGAACACTGAATACTTTTTCAAATGTATTTTCAAATACAACCTCAGTTGAACAACAACACATGACATATTACACCATCTCATGATTTATTTAACAAAAATAAAGCCAAAATGGAGAAGCCATGTGTGAAAAACTAAGTATACCTTATGATTCAATAGCTTGTAGAACCACCTTTAGGAGCAATAACTTGAAGTAATCGTTTTCTGTATGACTTTATCAGTCTCGCACATCGTTGTGGAGGAATTTTGGCCCACTCTTCTTTACAATGTTGCTTCAGTTAATTGAGGTTTGTGGGCATTTGTTTATGCGCAGCTCTCTTAAGGTCCAGCCACATCATTTCAATCGTGTTGAGGTCTGGACTTTGACTGGGCCATTGCAACACCTTGATTCTTTTCTTTTTCAGCCATTCTGTTGTAGATTTGCTGGTGTGCTTGGGATCATTGTCCTGTTGCATGACCCAATTTCGGCCAAGCTTTAGCTGTTGGACAGATGGCCTCACATTTGACTCTAGAATACTTTGGTATACAGAGGAGTTCATGGTCGACTCAATGACTGCAAGGTTCCCAGGTCCGGTGGCTGCAAAAACAAGCCCAAATCATCACCCCTCCACCACCGTGCTTGACAGTTGGTATGAGGTGTTTGTGCTGATATGCTGTGTTTTGTTTTCACCAAACGTGGTGCTGTGCATTATGGCCAAACATCTCCACTTTGGTCTCGTCTGTCCAAAGGACATTGTTCCAGAAGTCTTGTGGTTTGTTCAGATGTAACTTTGCAAACCTAAGCCGTGCTGCTATGTTCTTTTTATAGAGAAGAGGCTTTCTCCTGGCAACCCTTCCAAGCAAACCATACTTGTTCAGTCTTTTTCTAATTGTACTGTCATGAAATTTAACATGTTAACTGAGGCCTGTAGAGTCTGAGATGTAACTCTTGGGTTTTTTGCAATTTCTCTGAGCATTGCACGGTCTGACCTTGGAATGAATTTGCTGGGATGTCCACTCCTGGGAACATTGGCAATTGTCTTGAATGTTTTCCACTTTTGAATAATCTTTCTCACTGTAGAATGATGGCCTTTAAATTGTTTGAAAATGGCCTTATAACCCTTCCCAGATTGATGGGCAGCAACAATTGCTTCTCTAAGATCATTGCTGATGTCTTTCCTCCTTGGCATTGTGTTAACACACACTTGAATGCTCCAGACCAGCAAACTGCTAAAACTCCGGCTTTTATAGAGGTGGTCACACTTTCTGATGATCAATTAATCAAGGGCATTTGATTAGCAGCACCTGTCTGCTACTTAGCATCTTAATTCCTATGGAAGCAGTAAGGGTGTACTTAGTTTTTCACACATAGCTTCTCCATTTTGGCTTTATTTTTGTTAAATAAATCATGACACAGTGTAATATGTCATGTGTTGTTGTTCATATGAGGTTGTATTTATCTAATTTTTAGACCTGCAAAGGAACAGATGATTGTTATATGTCCTGATATGTAAAACCATGGAATTCAAAGAGGGTGCACTTTCTTTTCACATGACTGTAGATTGTGTAAGTGTGACATCATATGAAAGATTTAAAATAGTTCATTTACACCCGGCTTTATTAAAAAAACTTTCAAAGCATTATTTAGCATTTGTTATGAAATATCTGTAATATTGGAGTCAATAATATTAACCTATATTTATAATATGTAGGTTCTACTGAGAACCCCTCCCCCCATATATAGTGTGACTAGTTTTATGAAAAAAATGTTTGTTATTTTGGCTTGAACAATGTAGCACCATAAACTCCAATACGTATTCAGCACTTAAGGCTACAAACACCATCAGCATTCAAAGGGTTAACATTTAGGGTCTGAGCCAGATTCCTTTTTATGACTCTCTCTGAGGTTTGTAGAACATTTTCTAACATCATCCATCCCAGCACATGTAGAGTATGTGGAATAACTCCTGCCCTACTGTAATTTTGAGAAAGTTGGTTCCTGATACAACAACATTATTTCCTTAAAGCGTTTATTATGTGGGACTGCAAATGAAGCCATCCGAAACTTGCGTGTACTGACTGATCTGTGTGGTTGATTTCAAGTGCTGGTTGTTTTAGTGTGTGCAGTTAGAACCAGAAGGAAAGGGAAGTACTGGGTATACTAGCAGGGGTTGCTGTTTTTGGGGAGTGTGCAGTGGGTTAATCTATTTTCAAAGTGTGCTGTAATTTGAAGACTGTAACTTTTTTTTCCCTTTCTCGTGCCTGAGGCAGAGTGGGTGTGGTTGGTTAATTGACTGGCCTAACACACCTGCAGTGGGTGGGGTTAGTTAATTGATAACCTTTTTTAAACAGAGGCTTCTAACGAATCCTGAGCTTGCGTGTACTGACTGATCTGTGTGGTTGATTTCAAGTGCTGGTTGTTTAAGTGTGTGCAGTTAGAACCAGAAGGAAAGGGAAGTACTGGGTATGCTAGCAGGGTTGCTGTTTTGGGGGAGTGTGCAGTGGGTTAATCTATTTTCAAAGTGTGCTGTAATTTGAAGCCTGTAACTTTTTTTCCCTTTCTCCTGCCTGAGGCAGAGTGGGTGTGGTTGGTTAATTGACTGGCCTAACACACCTGCAGTGGGGTTAGTTAATTGATAACCTTTTTTAAACAGAGGCTTCTAACGAATCCTGAGTTTGCGTGTACTGACTGATATGTGTGGTTGATTTCAAGTGCTGGTTGTTTAAGTGTGTGCAGTTAGAACCAGAAGCAGGTTGAACAAGGAAGCGGTTAAACAAGGTATGTTTATTGAAGTACAGTTTACTGTTAGAAATTCTAAACTTCATAGTTGCTAGAATGAGCAGGGTTGAAAATGCCACTCAATGCACATCTTGCTACATGTATGTGCACTTGGAGCAGCTGTTCCAAGGAACATACCGCTGTGAGAAGTGTGAGCAGGTGGTCTCTTTAGAATCAGATATTGCTGATCTGAAGAGGCAACTTGCAATATTGAGGGACATTGGCATTCTTGAAAGGGAATTAGAGCTCACTGACCAGGCCCTTGCTTCGACTAGTGGTGCAGATGGTGGCGCTGTTAGTGGGGAGCAGGTAGGTAGCTGGGTGACAGTTAGAAGGGGAAGCAGGGCCAATAGGGAGAGGCAGGTCGTTTCTGAGCTGACACATCCCAATAGATTTGCCATGTTGAGTGAAGATATTGGGAATGTTGGGGCAGAAATGGCAAGGCTGGGGGAGACTAATTCCTCTAGCAGCCAGGGGAATGGTTCCTCCAGCACAGTGGGGACTCAGGATGCACAGATACAAAGAAAGATTGTGGTGGTAGGGGACTCCATTATTAGGAAGGTAGATAGGGCAATCTGTTGCCAGGACCTCATGAACCGAACAGTTTGTTGTCACCCGGGTGCTCGGGTTCGGCACATTGCGGATCGGGTAGACAGATTGTTGGGGGGGGCTGGGATTGACCCAGCGGTCTTGGTACACGTTGGCACCAATGACAAAGTTAGAGAAAGATGGAGGGTCCTAAAAAATGATTACAGGGATCTAGGCCAAAAGCTTAAGGCAAGGACCTCCAAGGTAGTATTTTCTGAAATACTACCAGTGCCATGCACTACCGTAGGGAGACAGTCAGAGATAAGGGAGGTTAATGCATGGCTAAGAAAGTGGTGCAGGAAGGAGGGTTTGGGGATTTTAGAGCACTGGGACTCCTTTTCTGAGAGGTGCCATCTATATTCTAGGGACGGATTGCACCTCAATGAAGAGGGATCTTCTGTGCTAGGGGGGAGAATGCTAAAAAGGTTGGAGGAGATTTTAAACTAGGATGGAGGGGGGAGGGGAATGAAACAGATAATGAACTAAATGGAATAGATGAGGATTCAAGGTGGTATGGAGGTAGAATGGGGGCAAGTTTAAGTTTGACAAGTAGTGAGACACCCATAGTAAATACAGATAATACTAGAAAACTTCTAAAGACTAAACCAAGTGGGAGAAGAAAGGAAGGAGCAGATAAGATAATAGTACAGGCTGAAAAAAAACTTTAATGCATGCTTGCTAATGCAAGAAGCCTGACAGATAAAATGGGGGAGCTTGAATTAATAGCTGCAAGGGAGCAGTATGATATCATAGGCATTACTTAAACATGGTGGGACGAAACTCATGACTGGACAGTTAATTTAGAGGGTTATTCTCTTTTTCGGAAGGATCGAACAAATAGAATCGGAGGTGGAGTACGTTTATATGTTAAAGCGGATCTAAAACCTATTATAAGGGATGATGTCTATGAAAGGAATGATGAAAATGTAGAGACTTTGTGGATAGAAATTAGCAGTGAAGGTAAAAGTATAAAGAAAATGTTTGTGGGAATAGGCTATAAACCACCAAATATCTGTGGGATTGAGGAAGCTAAAATAGTTTTGCAAATGGAGAAGGCATTAAAACTGTGTCATGTTTGCATAATGGGGGATTTTAATTATCCAGACATAGACTGGGGCAATGAGATTAGCGTTACAACAAAAGGGAACAGGTTTTTGGGGGTGCTTAAAGACAATTATATGACCCAAATTATTGAGGAACCAACCAGGAGAGGGGCAGTTCTGGATTTGGTCATATCAAACAATGTAGAAGTAATAACAAATATTCAAGTCCTGGAACATTTGGGTAACAGTGATCATAACATGGTCTCATTTGAAATAAATTATCAAAAAACAGATTACTTGGGTTCAACAAAGACTTTAAACTTTAGAAAGGCATATTTTAATAAACTGAGGTCTAATCTAGTAGTAATACAATGGGATGATGTTTTGACAGGGAAAAATGTAGAAGATAAATGGGCAGTCTTTAAAACATTGTTAGAAAAACACACTTATCAGTGTATACCATTGGGTAATAAGTATAAAAGAAATAAGTCAAAACCAATGTGGCTAAATAAACAAGTAGGGGAGGAAATGGACAAGAAGAGGAAGGCGTTTAGATTCTTTAAGTTAGAAGGGACAGAGACATCGTATCAGAATTATAAGGAATGTAACAAAAATTGCAAACGGGCAATCAAATTAGCAAAAATGGATAACGAAAAAAGGATTGCAATAGAAAGTAAGGTAAACCCTAAAAAGTTCTTTAAGTACCTTAATAACAAAAAAATGAGAAAAGAAAATATAGGACCCTTTCAGTGTGAGATGGGTAGGCAGATTATTGGAGATAAGGAAAAAGCCAAGGTATTAAACACATTCTTTGCCTCTGTGTTTACCAGGGAAGAATTAAGTTCAATAGTAGTGCTGCAGGAGGAAGCCACAACCTCAATATTAATGAACAATTGGTTAACTGAGGAAGAAGTTCATAAGCGACTTGAAGAAATTAAAGTAAATAAGGCACCTGGCCCCGATGACATACATCCAAGAGTTCTCAAGGAGTTAAGCTCAGTAATAGCAAAACCATTATATTTAATATTCAAGGACTCAATTTCCACAGGCTCAGTACCACAAGATTGGCGTAAAGCAGATGTGGTGCCTATATTTAAAAAGGGAGCTAGATCACAACCGGGAAATTACAGACCTGTAAGCCTGACTTCAATAGTAGGGAAATTACTTGAAGGTTTAATATGGGATAATATTCAGGAATACCTAATGGAAAACAAAATTATTAGTAATAGTCAGCATGGATTTATGAAGGATAGATCTTGCCAAACTAACCTTATTTGTTTCTTTGAGTAGGTAAGTAGGAATTTAGATAAGGGTAATGCAGTTGATGTGGTATACTTAGATTTTGCAAAGGCTTTTGATACGGTTTCACACAAGAGGTTGGTGTACAAAATAAAGAAAGTTGGACTCAGTAATAATATATGCACCTGGATTGAAAACTGGTTAAAGGACAGACAACAGAGGGTTGACATAAATGGAACCTTTTCAGGTTGGGCTAAAGTTGTGAGTGGAGTACCTCAGGGATCGGTACTGGGACCCCTGCTTTTTAACTTGTTTATTAATGACCTTGAGGTTGGGATCGAGAGCAAAGTCTCCATCTTTGCTGATGATACTAAATTGTGTAAGGTAATAGAGTCAGAGCAAGATGTAATTTCTCTTCAGAAGGACTTGGAGAGACTGGAAACGTGGGCAGGTAAATGGCAGATGAGGTTTAATACAGATGAATGTAAGGTTATGCATTTGGGATACAAGAATAAAAAGGCGACTTACAAATTAAATGGAGATATATTGGGGGAATCCTTGATGGAGAAGGATTTAGGAGTGCTTGTAGACAGCAGGCTTAGCAATAGTGCCCAATGTCATGCAGTAGCTGCAAAGGCAAACAAGATCTTATCTTGCATCAAACGGGCAATGGATGGAAGGGAAGTAAATATAATTATGCCCCTTTACAAAGCATTAGTAAGACCACACCTTGAATATGGAGTACAATTTTGGGCACCAATCCTAAGAAAAGACATTATGGAACTAGAGAGAGTGCAGAGAAGAGCCACCAAATTAATAAAGGGGATGGACATTCTAACTTATGAGGAGAGGCTAGCTAAATTAGATTTATTTACATTAGAAAAGAGGCGTCTAAGAGGGGATATGATAACTATATACAAATAGATTCAGGGACAATACAAGGAGCTTTCAAAATAACTATTCATCCCACGGGCAGTACAAAGGACTCGGGGCCATCCCTTAAGGTTGGAGGAAAGGAAATTTCAACAGCAACAAAGGAAAGGGTTCTTTACCGTAAGGGCAGTTAAAATGTGGAATTCATTACCCATGGAGACTGTGATGACAGATACAATAGATTTGTTCAAAAAAAGGTTGGACATCTTTTTAGAGGGGAAAGGTATACAGGGATATACCAAATAACTATACATGGGAAGGATGTAGATCCAGGGATTAATCCGATTGCCAATTCTTGGAGTCAGGAAGGAATTAATTTTTCCCCTTAAAGCTGCAGTTCAGTCTTTTTTTTTTTTTTTTTAAATTTTTTTTTACTTCAATAGTTTCATGTGTGCAATCTCTAATTACCTAAAGAACTGTATAGCTGCAGGTCAATTCGTTCTCCATGTATTGATAGGCGAAATTTGGTGACATAATTAGTGAAGGGATCTGTTTATATTCTGCTTCAGTCCGTCAGTGGAAGCTCATAAATATTCATGAGCACTCCTGCACTGACATGTGCTAGAGGGAGGGCAGGGCTGACAAAGGGGTGTGCCAGGGCTTGTGATAGGACATGAAGGGGCAGTGCCTTAGCAAATGCTTGTTAAAATAGAATACAAGAAAATTGGTCTTTCAAAGTTGTTTTTTTTAAAACAGAAAATGCTAAAAGTATTTTTTCTTACTACAGAACTGATTTATTAAAAAAAAAACACACATGCAGGATATTGACTGAACTGCAGCTTTAATGGGTTTTTTGTTTGCCTTCCTCTGGATCAATAAGTAAGTATAGATATAGGATCAAGTATCTGTTGTCTAAATTTAGCATAGGTTGAACTTGATGGACCTACATCTTTTTTCAACCTCATCTACTATGTAACTATGGGCCTCATGCAGTAAGCCCCGATAAGGCTTTTTCGGCATTTTATAGCCGTATTTTGCCCTCCTGATTCAGTAAGCCCCGATAAGTGGGAATTATCGGCAACTTTTCTTCCGAAAAAATTTTTTTCGCCACCCGGCTGCCGATAAGCCACTTATCGGGACTTTTTTTCCCGCCTGAATTCAGTAAGCCCCGATCAGCTTTTTGGTGCTGATCGGCAGGCCAGATTGGAGATTTTATGGCCAATCCAGCCCGCCAACTAAAGTTGGCAACTTGCTGAAGGAGAAGCATCGGCAAGGGCGACACTTAGGAAAAATCAGCCCTTTTTCCTGCCTGTGATTGATGCCGGGGGTCTCCGGAGCTGATACCCGCACCGGAGCCCCCCGGCATGCATCCGAGGCAGGAAAAAGGCATTTAAAAGCCACTTCATTACCTTAGCGGCTAACCGCTAAGGCAATAAAGGGGTTAACCCACCGTGCCAGCGTTATTGTGGGTAGCGGGGATGGGTGAGGGGGGTATTTGGCCCTGGGTGTGAGTTTAGGACTTGCGGGGGGGATGCGGGGGCACTTAACCCCTTCACGACCGTAGCGGTTAATACCGCTACGGTCCTGAAGGGGTTAAGGCCTCCCGCTACCCACCCGCAAGCCCTAAACAACCACCGTTGGGGCTAATGCCCCCTTCACACACCCCCACTACCCACAATAATAAAAAAAACACACCCCAGCCCCACAATAACGAATTAAATAAATAATTAAATAATTATATATATATATATATATATATATATATATATATATATACCCAACAACACCTATACCCCCCTAACATACAGTATAGTAATGGGCAGAATGACTATTATCCACAAATGGATAATAGTGCAGTTGTCCATTTACAATACATACACAACAATAAAGACTTTAAATACATATAGCACTCACCCATGTCCCACTGCCACGATGAAGGCCATCCTCATCTTCATCCTGCCCATGCCCCATCCGCTTCTGCAAAACAAACACAAGAATTACAACATCCAAATTAATGTCCCCTAACCCCTTAATCACCATAGCGGTTATTAACCGCTACAGTTATTAAGGGGTTAAGCCACCATCACCCACATACCCTCCCCCACAAAGCCCCCCAACCACCCTCACCCAATACCCACAGGGGAGTCCTACCAAATACCCTTGGGCCTAATACCCCCTCCCCCAGCACATACAGTACAATAATGTGCCAAATAACTATTATCCACATAGGGATAATACATTATTTGGCCATTATTAAACACATTCAATAACGTTAAAATGTAAAGAAAATTGTACTAACCTCATCAATAAGAAGTCTCCGTCGCCAGCATCATCCTTGGGGTCCGTTGCCAACATTAGAAATAGCCACAACATTTGAATATCATTAACATAACACTGAACCCCTTAATCACCTTATCGGGTACTAACCTGAAAGGTAATTAAGGGGTGAAGCCATCCTGCAATGCCTACAACAGTTATGCATAACATCCTCAGTGAAATAAAAACCAATTGCCTAACCAAATTCCATTTAATCATTCAATCTGTAGGCTCACATGCCTCATAAAACATTGCATTTACAGTGTATACATGTAGCATAACATGTAAACTGCATGTACACGCTGCAAATCAATGTTAACAATACAATAATGCCACTCAAATCGCCATACATCACAAGAAGTATATTATTTAATACAATAAACTCACCATCAATGAATTACCACACATCAATTACATCCCTAAACAATTAAAATACCATCCATACCAATTACACAATGAACTAAAGCTATCCTAACAGAGAACAACTTCAAAACATAGTCAAAAGTACACCAACAATTACAATATAATAAAGCAAGGCTTTCCATATCCTACTGTACGGCCTGGAAGCCCAAAACTTACATCTGTCTAAAAATAAAATACATTTAGCACACATCAATGCATAGCCACAATGATTAACAATACAGAATTAGAAGCTTTAACAACACTATCATTTCTTACCCTGTATATATATCTGTACACATACATACAGACATACATACAGTGGGAAGAAATGATATGCATTGTAAAAAATGAAAACATGAAAAAGCAACACAAAAAACAGTTACATTAAGTACATTTCTTTATTTAACTTACCATTACTTGCCCCCACCGACTCCCGTTGATCAGCTTACTCACGAACCAATCCACGACACCATCCACGACACCATCCAGGAACAAATCCACGACACAATCCAGGAACAAATCCACGAACCAAACCAGGAACCAATCCAAGAACAAGTGCAGGAACCAATCCAGGAAGCAAGCCACGAAGAAATCCAAGAAACAATCCACGACACGATCCAGGAACCCATAAAAGAAAAAAACATAACAAATTAAACATTAAAATAATAAAACATGACAATCAAGGGTTGTACTAGTTTTATTCTTAGTGAATCTGTATTACAATACCTTGTTCCGGGGTCTTCTTGACGTCCGGTGCCACGCCCTGGTCTTCAATCTTCAGGAGGAGGTCCGTCCTCCTCGGCATCTGCCTTCAAAATGAGACGACATAGGCTTTTAAAGGCCTATGACGTCACATTTGTCGTCATATGGTTCCCACGGCCCTGATTGGGCCGTGAAAACCATGTGTTTTGGCCGATGTAAAAAAATTGATGACGTCACTTAAAGGCAATGCCAGCACAGCCAATCAGAATGGCTTTGCTGCTATTGCCTTTAAGAAAACGTCATGAAATGACACATGGCCGGACTCACATGGTACTTGAACCAATCAGAGTAGGGATGGAGTTCCCACGCTCTGATGGCTGGCTTACCATGTGAGTCCGGCCATGTGTCATTTCATGACGTTTTCTTAAAGGCAATAGCTGCAAAGCCATTCTGATTGGCTGTGCTGGCATTGCCTTTAAGTGACGTCATCAATTTTTTTACATCGGCCAAAACACATGGTTTTCACGGCCCAATCAGGGCCGTGGGAACCATATGACGACAAATGTGACGTCATAGGCCTTTAAAAGCCTATGTCGTCTCATTTTGAAGGCAGATGCCGAGGAGGACAGACCTCCTCCTGAAGATTGAAGACCAGGGCGTGGCACCGGACGTCAAGAAGACCCCGGAACAAGGTATTGTAATACAGATTCACTAAGAATAAAACTAGTACAACCCTTGATTGTCATGTTTTATTATTTTAATGTTTAATTTGTTATGTTTTTTTCTTTTATGGGTTCCTGGATCGTGTCGTGGATTGTTTCTTGGATTTCTTCGTGGCTTGCTTCCTGGATTGGTTCCTGCACTTGTTCTTGGATTGGTTCCTGGTTTGGTTCGTGGATTTGTTCCTGGATTGTGTCGTGGATTTGTTCCTGGATGGTGTCGTGGATGGTGTCGTGGATTGGTTCGTGAGTAAGCTGATCAACGGGAGTCGGTGGGGGCAAGTAATGGTAAGTTAAATAAAGAAATGTACTTAATGTAACTGTTTTTTGTGTTGCTTTTTCATGTTTTCATTTTTTACAATGCATATCATTTCTTCCCACTGTATGTATGTCTGTATGTATGTGTACAGATATATATACAGGGTAAGAAATGATAGTGTTGTTAAAGCTTCTAATTCTGTATTGTTAATCATTGTGGCTATGCATTGATGTGTGCTAAATGTATTTTATTTTTAGACAGATGTAAGTTTTGGGCTTCCAGGCCGTACAGTAGGATATGGAAAGCCTTGCTTTATTATATTGTAATTGTTGGTGTACTTTTGACTATGTTTTGAAGTTGTTCTCTGTTAGGATAGCTTTAGTTCATTGTGTAATTGGTATGGATGGTATTTTAATTGTTTAGGGATGTAATTGATGTGTGGTAATTCATTGATGGTGAGTTTATTGTATTAAATAATATACTTCTTGTGATGTATGGCGATTTGAGTGGCATTATTGTATTGTTAACATTGATTTGCAGCGTGTACATGCAGTTTACATGTTATGCTACATGTATACACTGTAAATGCAATGTTTTATGAGGCATGTGAGCCTACAGATTGAATGATTAAATGGAATTTGGTTAGGCAATTGGTTTTTATTTCACTGAGGATGTTATGCATAACTGTTGTAGGCATTGCAGGATGGCTTCACCCCTTAATTACCTTTCAGGTTAGTACCCGATAAGGTGATTAAGGGGTTCAGTGTTATGTTAATGATATTCAAATGTTGTGGCTATTTCTAATGTTGGCAACGGACCCCAAGGATGATGCTGGCGACGGAGACTTCTTATTGATGAGGTTAGTACAATTTTCTTTACATTTTAACGTTATTGAATGTGTTTAATAATGGCCAAATAATGTATTATCCCTATGTGGATAATAGTTATTTGGCACATTATTGTACTGTATGTGCTGGGGGAGGGGGTATTAGGCCCAAGGGTATTTGGTAGGACTCCCCTGTGGGTATTGGGTGAGGGTGGTTGGGGGGCTTTGTGGGGGAGGGTATGTGGGTGATGGTGGCTTAACCCCTTAATAACTGTAGCGGTTAAAAATGCTATGGTGATTAAGGGGTTAGGGGACATTAATTTGGATGTTGTAATTCTTGTGTTTGTTTTGCAGAAGCGGATGGGGCATGGGCAGGATGAAGATGAGGATGGCCTTCATCGTGGCAGTGGGACATGGGTGAGTGCTATATGTATTTAAAGTCTTTATTGTTGTGTATGTATTGTAAATGGACAACTGCACTATTATCCATTTGTGGATAATAGTCATTCTGCCCATTACTATACTGTATGTTGTGTATTGCTGCTATGTTTATTGGGGGCATTTGTCCCCAATAAACATGCTACTATGCGTTAACCCCTTCATTGCCTTAGCGGCTATCCGCTATGGTAATGAAGCAGCATTAATGTATTTTAATAATATTGTGCGGAAGCAGGAGGCCCCCTGAGCTGAAGCGCATTTATTTGTGGCTCAGAGACCCCCTGCCTCCCGAGTTACAGGCCCCGGTTTGGGCCATCAGTTACAGTGTGGACGCCATGTTTATTGCGGGGACGCTATAAACATGGCGGCGACACTGCCACCCGATGACACATACCGGGGCCTGTAACTCGGGAAGCAGGGGGTCCCTGCTCCACAAAGCAATGCGGTTCAGCTCAGGGGACCCCCTGCTCACTGTACAGTATAATTAAAAAGACATTCATGCTGCTTCATTACCGTTGCACATAGCCGCCAAGGTAAGGAACGAGTCTTTATTGATGTGTGTGTGTTTTATTTATACTGTACATGTGCAGAGGGTCTCCGGAGCAGAACAGCGTTGGTTTGAGGTCCGGGGACCCCCTGCCCCCCGAGATACAGGCCCCTTTATGGGGTGCCGGTATCCCTCTGGTTTGTTTACAGGTCGCGGTCACGTGATCGGGACCTTTAAACGCCGAGGGATACCGGCACCTCATAAAGGGGCCTGTATCTCGGGGGGCAGGGGGTCCCCGGACCTCAAACCAACGCGGTTCAGCTCCGAAGACCCCCTGCACATGTACACTATGAATAAAAGTTGTTTTTAAATACTTTTTTTGGTGCCGAAGTTTGCGCTGAGAGAGCGGCTTGTCTCTCTCAGCTGCAAACATCTATCGGCACCAAAGGCTTATCGGGAGCCTTATCGGGAGCCAGGCTGTATCGCCACAGCTCATCGGCAGCTTTGCTTTCGCAGTGCTTCAGCAGGGATCGGAAGGATTCGGCCCTTACTGAATACTGCGAGGGCAAATCGCCCCAAAAAAACATTTTCGCAATTCGTGCCGAAAATTTTGTATCGGGGCTTACTGCATGAGGCCCTATGTAACTATGTAACTATGAAACCTAAATGTTTTATGACACATGCGCCGATTGCCAGAGCAAGGCAGGATTTAAAAAGCACACTTAACAATAGGATTAACCCCTTGGTTGCCATGGCACACACAACAGTTAACAGTTTAATATATGTCGTTTGCTATTGTCACACAATGTCATGTATTATTATTATTATTATTATTATTATTATTATTATTAGTTGATTGTACGTGTGTCTTTTTTTATGTTTTTTGTTTCAGACTAGGACTATTAAACTATGTGATTTGATTCTGGCATTTTTCTTTCTGGTTCCCAAAAACAACAAACGTTGCTTGGATGCCTTTTCAAAAGCAAAATATCAACAGTTTTACAGGTCAGTCACTAAACTTTACAATGAGGCTTATTTTTTCCTGTACATACAGGAAAAGAAAACCATAAAAAAAAAACCTGTATAGGTGGTAACACTCTACCCTTTCCCAAGGCTAGATTTCTGGTGCAGCTTATGTTTCCAGGAAATGAAGGGCTCACGTTTATTCTTTCGTGGAAGGATCGGGCCTCATTAAACCAGCATCATTAGAAACCTCTACATATGAGAATGTAAGAGAAACACACTGTATTAATCAATTCTGGGAAGAAATTTAAAAGGGATAAGCTTCAACATGAGATTTGGAAAATTAAAGTAGATTAACTCAAATCTACAGCCTTTTTCCGCTATAAAGAAAATTATAATAAAAGAGTTGGTGCAACAATTTATTCATTCTAAGCAAAAACAAAAAAGGAAATAATGCCCTTATTTATTGTCTACAAGCAGAGGGAAAGGAATATATATATATATATATATATATATATATATATATATATATATATATATATATATATAGTTAGATAGATATATTCTATATACATATACATATATATATATATATATATATATATATTTTTTTTTTTTTTTTTTTTAAATCAATGGGAGATTAGTATGGGGTTTTTGTTCTATACCTTACTAGTTTTGAGTGATTATGTTAGTAACATTCATAACTTAAACCAGTTTGCCTGTCTTTAATTGCAAGGGTATTTATGCACTAATGAGAAGCTTCTCTCAAACTGTCTATTATCAATTAAAAGCATTGTAAGCGGATTGGTGTCTTATCTTGCTATCTTGTTACATCATTTGCTTTTAAATGGGAGCATTCTTACACTGCTTCTACTGATTTTGTGTGAATTACACAGGCTGCCTTTTAACAGCAGATTTTGTATAATAAGTTATCTCAACCCATTTATATTGTACTTAGATAATGTCGACACATGCCAGGAAGAAATAATACATCTAAAATGAGATAAATTACAGTAGTAAAGTGAGTTGATTGTTTAGAAAGCTTCAATCAACCTCAAAGTCAAATTACTGTATTACAGCTCAACCCCATTATAGCGTGATCCGCTACAACGCGGATTCGCTTATAACGTGGTCTGAGCGTGGCTCCCATTTTTTCATGATCCAGTTATAACATGGTCGCATCGGGTGGACCCCAAGCGCCGCTTTATAACGGGGTTCAGCTGTACTTATTCAGGTCATAGTGATGAGATTATTTTATTTTCAGTTCTTACCAGATATGTTTATATTAGATGTATCAGAACACCAATACAAAGAGGAGGCTTGACATTATTTTTGTAGATACAAGGGATGAGGGTTCTAACAAGGTGAGATGCGGCTCGAATTAAAACCATTTGTGGCTGTCTCTTATGACTGGGACTGCAGTATTATTATTGATTTTTTTTTTCTCTTAATCTTTCAGCTGCACTAATGGTATTGATTTTAAGTACTAGACAGTGGTCTTTGGTGCATATTTTAATATTAAACTATTTAAAAATAATTTCCAGCCTTAAAAATGTAACATCTGAATCAGCTTGAATTAGTCACTGTGCACTACAGTGTAATGCCACAAAACAAGTCTGTGTTTTTGATCTACTAGAAACATGCCTCAGCTAGTTGATTTGAAGATATAAGGAACAAATAATGATGGTACTAGCCTTAGAAAATTATTGAAACACATGCCAAGTACTTCTTTTTATCTGAAGTACTCGGTTGGTGTGAATTTTGTCAATGTGTTATGGGAAGTGATATTTGACAACTCATTTTGACATTTTCTTATGACTCACTTAGTTTAGTCTTAGCAGGTTAGTTACTGATGTACAGTATGTTCTCTGCCTCTCCCTGGATGTCTCACCTATTATTGCCCCTGTTTCTGATATAATAATTGTAGCACCCTACTAAGAATTTCCCTTTACCCTGCATGCCATTCCTGGTAGCTGCAGGCAGTGCAGGGGTTAAGTCCTTACCAGGCCCTGACATGTGAGTTAGTGTAGTTACTATAATGTTGCACTTTCAAGGCACATGTCTGCCACAGTGTTCTTTCTAGAAGTTGCTAGATGGTCACCTGCCTATGGTGTGACCAGTTTGTAACAGTTATTCTGCCCAGATACTGGGGCAGACCATTGGCCACGCCCCTAAGTATATAAGGTGGGTTCCTCCATTTTGGAGGCAGACTCCAATTAACATCAGGAAGATCCTGTAAGATCTAGGAGGACTCCAGGGAGGTCTCCAGGCTCTCCCAGCCTTCAAAGCAGGCAAGCACCTTTATTGTTTTCAGCATAGGGACTGTATCCCAGCATTAGGGGCTCCCTAGAAAAGGTGTTGCAGTCTCCACTGCTGTAGGGAGTAGTTCCATCTGCAGGGCCAAGAAGGGACCTGGGATGGACTGACAGTCATTTCTGGACAAGGATCTGGATCTGCTACTTGGTAGGGAAAGAGGCTCTATGGTCGAGTTGAGCCACTATGTGACTCACAAGTGAGAGAGACTGATTAGTATTCATTCATTCTGAATGCTGAAACCCAGTCCTGTTGATGCCTGTGCTGCTGCCTAAAAAACAGTTGAAAGTTCCTGATGCCCTGTCTTATTATTACACTCCTCATCAAGAGCCAGCGCGGATCAATCAACCCTAGAATGAAAATCGGTCCTGTTGAGGTATCAGGTAACCTGCTGAGCACCTATGTTGTTTATTCAGGCACACAACCTGTTTAAAGCCACAGAGACTAATAACCAACACTCCTTTTCACTGTACATCCTATCCCTGATGCTGGGCTGTGGTAGGGGTGTTACATAATAATCATATGTTTTTCTTATCAGCTGTAACATTCTACTCAGCTGTACATAGAATGTTGCAGGCACAAAGAGACCTGACATTGGGATTCACTAGGATCACCGACTTCAAAGGCAGTGACATTACTGTAGCTCTAAGCTGCTCTTCCAGCCCCATCATCTGTCATTCATGCAACAAACCCAACAGATGTAGCCGATTTCCAAGAACTGAATCATTATCTTCAGTACTTCTCATCTTACTGTGTGAACTTGCTTTGAGCTCCCATCTCCAGTCTTAAAGGGTAATTCTGTGTAACACAAAAAAGGTTGGTCACACTGGAATTGGCAGAAAAACCCCATTCAGGTGAGAAATTGGCAGATTATTGTGCTCATTTGCATGTCACTACCCAGAATCCCTAGCTGCAGTGGAAGCATTGTATGCTAAGAGATAATGGCATATGGCAGGGTTGCAGACCTGTTTGAGGCATGTGAATGTACTCACAAGTGGTATTTTTATTTTCTGCAACCTTTGTCAGACGTTAGCAAAAATGGCTGTGTATAAAGGGTCGAGGTGACCTGATGTCAATTGCTTTTGTGTTGGAATTTTCAATGTACATTTAATTCTAATACTTAATGAAGGTTGCTCTTTTTACTAATATTTTTTTGGAGGAAGTATCGACTGGTTTGTGAAACTGTAAAAAAAAAAATAGCTCATCTACTCAGTGTTTATATTAAGCTAACCAATATTATATTAAGCACACCAAATACAATATAGCATAGTCAACACCATAGCATATGTAACAAATGTCGCTCCTCCCTAAATCTAGTGAAACAAATTAAGTGGTGAAATAAATTCTCAAGTGATAATAAACCAGTTATTCGTGAATAAACCAGTGCAAAACAGTGATATTTAACTATACAAACGATGTGACATCCAGTGCATTTTAAGTGTAATTCTTTTGTGCACAAAGAAAAAAATGAATAAAGAGAGCACTGTAACAAAACAGTGATACAATCTGAATAAAAACAAATATAAGTGAACATAAATTGCTGCTCAAACCCTTCCAAGAAATGTTCCAAACGGGACCCCACAGAGCATCTCCACATTTATGTGCCATGAGTTCCCACTGGAGTATTAGGACCCGATTGACTGCAAGTCGATATTACTTTTCCCTACTAGAGTAAG
Source organism: Ascaphus truei (assembly GCF_040206685.1). Lineage (NCBI taxonomy): Eukaryota > Metazoa > Chordata > Amphibia > Anura > Ascaphidae > Ascaphus > Ascaphus truei. The sequence continues at coordinate 105,300,290 of NC_134487.1, read as the reverse complement.
TGTGTGATTACGGTAGCTAAAGTACTCAAATAATTGCATTTTGTGTGTTTATGTATAAATTATATACACAATATACTGTTTTATTTAAACTCTTTTACTGAATATTTTGTAGAGGACACTGGCTGAGCGAACATGCTCCTTCTGCTACAGCTAAGCAACCAGCAGGAGGAAGAGCAGGGGTGGCCACCATGGCAAAGCCGTGGTACCGGAGGGGTTGGGGGCAATGACCTCCCATGGGGGCTGGAGGAGGGGAAAGTCTATTATGAAGGGTCGGGTGGAGACAGGCAGATTTTTTATACGGAAGCCAGAATTTCGGATCTTACTCCTGCAGCATGAGGAGGAGTCCCCATCCAAAGTCCAGGTGAAGCCCAATCCTGACCCCTCCTCCAGCTCAGAGCAAAATAAGAGGTCCACTCCAGGACTTCCGCCAGCCAAGAAAGGGTCATTAAATAAACGAGGAAAAGTTTTGAGAGACCTCTATGATTCATTTATTGCATACGGCAGATGGCGCACTGAATACAGGATCTTTACTCATGCATGTGGACCTGCAAAACACTTCACACATGTTTCTATTCAAGATGCAATGTAGCAACAGAGAGAAATGTCTGGTTTGAGACAGTTTGTCTTTGTTCAATCTGTCCTTTTACTGTACAAAAAAAACTACAGGTACATACTGTAATCAAAATAAACTAGAGTTTTCTTATAATGTTTTTAACATGGCAGGGCAATGCATTGAGGAATCACTCGTTAGACCACTGTACAGCCATATGACACTGCTATGTGTTATCATTCAGGCAAGTTCTGTTAAGAGGGTAACCGTCTCTGAGATTTATCAGTATATCAGTGGTACCCATTCTACGACAACAGCAAAAAATAATTGTATTCAACATGATTTTTTTTATAACTTGTATTTTTATTGAGGCAAGGTACAGGAACAAAGTATAACATGACACTGATATAAGCAATTAGAATAAAATTCAGCTAAAATGTAGAAGTGATATATTTCACTAGGGGTGACGACAAGAAAACACAGGACAAGACTGACGCAGACAACACCAAATTCTCGGTGGGTAAGCCGTTTGAGTATTTGAATATCATACATAACAATTTACCGGGTGATGGGGGGGAGAGGTGACACAGAAGGGAGAAGGATGGTAGGTGTGGGACTGCTGATAGGGGGAGGGGGGGGGGTGGGATGATAGGATTACGGATCGAATTTCTGAAGACTGTTTGTTGAAGCCCATCTTCACATCATTGTTATCGAGGATCATTTTTGTCTAGTTGAACGTGGCACCTAAGGCCTCTGTGTGTAAGTGGAATAAGGTCTTTACCCACCGAAGGAGAATGCACCTCGAACTATCAATGCCATATTGTGTCGCGCTCCACCCCAAGTATGTCTGTTTGGGCTAGCCAAGGTATCCAGATTTTTAGATAGTTGATGCCAGTGTCATTAACCAGTATTCAACATGATTTAAGCATTAGTGAGTGCTTCACTAGTATACTGCGAGTCAGCATGAGAAGTGGGTTCTGGGTATTAAACCCTTTTTGGACGGATATGTTTCATCTCTGTAATTTCAGAAGGAAATGGCAGTGTGAACACCACATATAAGAAGATTCACCACCATTTCATCAACTGTCTGTCGGTTCCTTTTCCATCTGCAGCTCATTGCCTTAAAGAACAGCAATCTTGGAGGCGCATGCGCGACGGCCACGGGTATGGGAGTCTAGGCAATTAGCTCTGTACCGCGCTTATCCTAAAGACAGTGTAAAACACCCCAAAACCATCTGAAATTAAATAAAAAAGCTGACCAGCACTGACCAGGGATGGCCCCGAAAAAACCTGCGAGTCAAAAAAAGCAAAAACTCGCCGATGTCAGAGACTACTTCAGCGGAGCAGGATCGGGCAGCGCGGCGGGAGAAATGGCGGCGGCTTCAAACCCCGACACCGACACAGAGCAGGAGGGAGAGGAGGAAGGGGCCTGTAACCAAGCTCTTCTGCCGGTCAGAAGATGCGATTTCGAGAGACTATATAACAACTTGAAGTCTCTCCTACAAGCCGAGATCAGGAAAGTGAAGAAGGAAGTCAGCAAACTGGGGACACGCACAGATGCATTGGAGACCAAGGTAGATCAAACCATCAAGGTCGTGAAGAAAACCGACAAGAAGGCAGGAGAACTCCAGCGGCAGATCGATGAACTAAAGGATCGCCAGGAAGACGCAGAAAACCGGGAGCGGAGGAATAATATCCATATAAGGGGGGTCTCTGAGGAGGTAGGAGACTGCGAGGAATTTGTCGCTCGCTGGTTGGAGTCCCTGCTCCCGGAGTCCCCAACGGAGGCACGAGTCATGGACTGTTGCCACAGAGCCCTCCGCTCCCAGCCGATACAAACAGAGCAGTCCCGGGACATTATAATCCGGTTGCATTACTACACCACCAGGGAGGCAGTATTGCGCCAAACCAGGGCCTTAACAACCGTGGAGTTCGAGGGAAATAAGCTAATGATCTTTCAAGATCTGTCCCCGGTTACCCTACAGAGACGTAACCTACTGCCTATCACAAAGGTCTTATGAGACCAGAATATCAGATACAAATGGACCTTCCCATTCGGACTGATGGTGGCGAGGAACGGGAGGCCCATTATAATGAAAGATCCGGCGGAGGGCCCGGCGTTCCTGGCCAAGCTGGGCCTGAAGGGAGCCCCCGCAGAGGAAGCTGAGAGGGAGGAGATGCTGGAGCCAGAATGGAGCGGGGGAGCGGGCTCATATAAAGCCAGGGGAGGCAGGAAATGAAAGCCCAAAATAGCGACATCGGCAGTGCTTAAAGTTAATAAAAAGTTACTCTGTTAATAGTTGCCTCGCCTGTATTGTCTGAGAACCAGCTGAAGCCAACGGATCCATGGACTATAAAGCCCCTATACAGGGAAACAAGGGAAGCATAGCCCCCTGAGGTGACGCAGAGAACTCCAACAAATCAACGAAGCAAGATGCGGTCCCTGGGTAAAAAAGAAGTAAAACTTACCTTCGATCTACATCTGAGTTGCTGAGGGAAGATGGCGGGCATGATGGCGCTTCGCTACATCCAGCATGAGACGCAGGACCCGGAAGAGTGGAAAAGGCGAGAGGAAAGCGTGCGCTTCAACCTCCACGCAGCAAGAACAGCTCCAAAATGGCGGCCGCCGGAAACCGGAAGTCGTCATCTTCGGGAGCCAGACTGGGGGACGCCATCTTGGTGGAAGCAGATCCAGGCAACAGTATACAGCGACGCGGCAGAGAGCGATGGAACAGCACAAAAGGACCCCTGTGAGCGACCCTAACTATGCCGGAAGCAAGGACAGCGGTGGAGAACGGCACAGGAGGGGTTAAAAGAGGGGAACGGAGGGACAGGGGGCGGACGCAGGCAGTAGGGCAGAGAGGAAAGGGTACACGGCGGGGTCGGAGAGGGAGAAAGAGGAGAAAGATTATTGCGGGGAAAGCAGAAAGGGGGGCGGACAGGAGACATGAGAGAGGGAGGGGGCCGCACACAACAGGGGAGAGAAGTAAGGGGAGAGATGGGGGAGGAGATTAGTTAGATGAGGGGCCCTAGTAAGGACCGGTAGGTAATAAGAATATGCGGTAGGGAAGAAGAGGGAAGATCAAGTCACCTACGCTCGATCTACGGCAAGATGGGGATCCCTGGTACAAGATAGGGCCATCAGTAGAGGAAGGAGACAAGTAATTCAATTGGAGGAGATAGGGGAGACACGAGAAAGAGGGAGGGATCAGAATCACGCCAGGTACAGAGAAAAGAGAATACAAAGGATAGGGAAGAAATCTGGGGGTAGGCTGTCAGTTAAGTCTTCAGTACAAGACAGATGGAGGCAGCCAGCCATCCGAGGGCTAGCACAGACAAGTTGAGGCAACTAAAAGTTAAACATCCATAGTTATAGGGATGAAGAAAGCGCGCGGACACGGGGTAAGGGAGGAGACACATACCCCGGAGTTAGCATGGATCTCGATTGGGCCCAGGGCTGGAGGGACCCCCTGGACTCAGATAAAGTCCTTTGGGGGCAAATGAAGGTGGTAGACTGGAGACCATGAGGGTTGCCATCCCAAAGGCGCTGGACTTGGCTGTTGGACGGGGAGGCCCTGCAGCCGACGACAAATTGTTACTGTTATATATGTCATTGAATTCATGTCTTGTTTTCCCTAGTGTTTTCCCTCTTGGATTTTCCTTGTATGTCATGCCCAGCCTTACCCCAGCCCAACCTCCCCCCCCCCCCACCCTGGGAGAGCGAGAAAGGCGACAGAGAAGATGGAGAGGACGGAGACAGGCACAAGAAACTGTCGGAAATGAGCGGAACAGCCAGAGAACAAAGCACTCAAGTCAGGGAGTGCATAAAGTATGATGAGTAAAGAAATAAGGTGTATCTCACACAATGTCAAAGGCTTCAACAGCCCAGCTAAACGTAAGTTGGCCTTTAGAGATTATAAACGTCACAAGACAGATATTATCTTTCTTCAGGAGACCCACTTCTCCAAGGGCATTTTCCCTAAATATCTGGATAAAGACTTTAGAACGGTACACATAGCTTCAGCGACAGAAAAAAAGAGAGGGGTAGCTATAGCAATACATAACAGAATAACATATCAGGTAGAAAAAATGCTGGCAGACAAAGAAGGACGATTCCTCATCCTCGTAGGGTCCATACAAGGTCAGCCCCTCACGTTGGCATCTATCTACGACCCATGCGAGCCGGCGCCGGCATTTTTTTCCCTTTTTTTCCAGAAACTACAGAGAGAAGCAAAGGGAAACATAATTGTAGCTGGGGAACTCAATAGGACATTAAACCCCAACCTAGATAGGTGTACAGCTACTAACCTCCCCCTCAGACAAGACGTACTAAACATTACCCAAGGACTGCGAGACTGTCAACTAGTAGATATTTGGAGAGAGCAACATCAACAGGTTAAAGACTTTACGTTTTACTCCCACCCCCATAACAGATATAGCCGGATAGATTACTTCCTTGTATCCAATAGACTGGTCCCGGTAGTCTCCCATACGGGAATACACGATATTTCGTGGTCAGACCACGCACCAATAGAGCTGCGGTGCATGTTAAATTTAGACAGACCAGGAGCAAACTGGAGACTTAATGAGCTGTTACTCAAACTTCCAGCCATTATGAAGGAGGTAGGAGACAAAATCACAGAGTATTTTGTAGAGAACGAGGGTAGTGTGACATCACACTCCACGCTGTGGGAGGCACATAAGGCTACCCTCAGGGGATCTCTGAAGTCTCTGGCGGCTAGGCGCCGGAGGGAGCAGGATCACCAGGTTCAGGAGTTGCAGGAGAAATTGGCATCCCTTACTGCAATACATAAAACTCAAAAGCAAGACGCTACCCTGAAAGAGATTTCAGATATCAAACACCAGTTAAACATACGTTTAGCCTCCCAGGCGGAAAAGGAGATGCGCTGGACTAAACGTAGGTTCTTCGAGAAGGCAAACAAGCCGGACACCCTTTTAGCTAATAAGCTTAGAAATATAGCTCCAAATTACCATATTCAATCTATTCGTATGCAGGGGGGGGGGAGCTTACCTCGAACCCTAGGCGAATTGTAGAGGAATTCAAATCCTACTATGAGGCGCTCTATGATGGAGGTAAGGTCACACACTATCAAAAAACAAGGGACAATCTACGGGAATTTCTAACAGGGGCAAAATTGTCAAAGTTGAGCAGGGCGGAAGGAGAAGGTTTGCAGACAGACTTCTCTTTAGAAGAGTTAACAGCAGTTGTAAAGTCCCTCAAGCCAGCCAAGGCACCAGGACCAGATGGATTTTCAAACCTCTACTATAAAAAATATCTGAAAATACTAGCACCACATATGTTAAAACTCTTTAATTCGGTCTTACAAGGGGCCTCGTTCCCAGCGCAGATGCTCCAGGCGTCCATCTCCCTGATCTATAAACCAGGAAAGGACCCGGCAGATTGTAAGAGCTACTGGCCCATCTCTTTGATTAATACGGACATAAAAATATTTTCAAAGCTTATAGCCAACAGAGTGGGTAACGTCCTTCCTAGGTTGATTCATCCAGATCAGGTAGGGTTCATCGGAGGAAGGCAAGCGGCAGACAATACCAGACGTGTAATTGATTTGTTTGTGAATGGTGCTCTAAAAGTGCTAGGACTGTGTATAATGGAAGGGAGCATAAACTGGGTATATAATAATAAACAGTACTTAAACCTTAGGTGGGCATAAGATACCCTGAAGGTTGGGGTTGGTTGTCCAAAGACACCCCCCCTTCCTCATTAGGTAAGCCCCAGGTAATGTACTCACGTATTGTCCTTCCCAGAGTCTCCCTTCCAAAGCGTGCAGCTGTAAGGTAAACGTTCCAAAGGCCAGGGTGTGCAGCGCACAGCAAAGATGAAGGAGCAGGTCTTGCAATAAAAATCCTTTATTATTCAAACATCTGGTTGTGGGACAGCAGAAAACTTCAACGCGTTTCGTTCAAAGAACTTTTTCAAGAAGTTGAAAAAGTTCTTTGAACGAAACGCGTTGAAGTTTGCTGCTGTCCCACAACCAGATGTTTGAATAATAAAGGATTTTTATTGCAAGACCTGCTCCTTCATCTTTGTTGTGCGCTGCACACCCTGGCCTTCAGACGTGTAATTGATCTGATTGACTTGGCCCAAAAACATAATATCCCGTCAATGGTACTTGGTCTGGACGCAGAAAAAGCCTTCGATAGGATCGATTGGCCCTACTTGAGGGGGACGTTCCAGGCATTTGGCTTCGAGGGACGCCTTCTGGAAGCCATTATGGCATTATATGAAGGGCCAGTGGCGAGGGTGCGACACCAGGGGTTCCCTTCGGAACAATTTCAAATCCGCAGTGGCACGAGGCAGGGTTGCCCGCTGTCCCCCTTGCTGTTTGCCCTCTGTATTGAACCCTTGGCGGCACATTTGAGATTATGCCCAGATGTGTCAGGAATAACACTGAAAGAGCAGACACACAAAGTGGCGCTGTACGTGGATGATGTGATATTGACATTATCCAGACCTCTTACCTGCCTGCCCAATGTGTTCGCAATATTGGGGAAATTTAAACAAATATCTGGGTTCAAAATGAATCAGGCCAAATCGGAAGCCCTCAATATAAATTTGCCCAAACCAATAGAAAAAGTAATTGGATTAAACTTTAACTTTAATTGGCAACCCTCCATGATCAAATACCTAGGCTATACATTACAAGGGATTTCAAAGCATTATATAAGGCAAATTATCACAGGTTGTTCAAGACACTGAGGGAGGATCTCAGGAGATGGGAGGAGTATGGCATATCTTGGATTGGAAGAATTCACAGTTTTAAAATGAATCTTCTCCCAAAGGTGCTATACATTTTTCAGGCCCTCCCGACCCCCCTGCTGAAAGATGATATCCTCTCGCTGCAGTCTAGGATAACGAAGTTTATCTGGAATAAAAAAAAACCACGGATAAAAAAAGATATCTTGAGGAGGCCGACCTCAAGGGGAGGGTTGGGGGTGCCTTGCTTGTTTGCTTATTACAAAGCAGCCCAATTGAGCCAAATCATACAGTGGCACCCAGACCCGGACCTCCGGAGATGGGTGGCTCTGGAAAAAGATTGCTGTGCGCCCATTGAGCTGCAGAGTCTAATTTGGTTACCTAAAAAAAGCTTGTCTAGAATTCAGACTCCGCTACAGGCTATATCAAGCTCCTTGAAGGTTTGGGAGGCTACCAAATTTAGATGTTCTCTCACAACGCTAAACTCCTTGATGACGCCCATATGGGGTAATCCTGATTTTGCTCCAGGGTTGGATAGCTCGCATTTCGCAAAGTGGATTCAATCAGGGTATATTCGACTAAATGATCTGGAAGGTAGACAACATATCAAAACATTTGACCATATCAAAGAAGAGAAAAACATGCCTAACACAGAATTCTTTAGAAACCTCCAGATCAGGGCATTTTATAATAAAGCCCCAATTCGGCCCAGGAGAACAAATTTCGAGCAGTTGTGTTCCAGAGGTACGGATACATGGGGACTAACCTCTAGAATGTACAGGGAAGTGATCTGTCCAGAGACGAAGGACGAACCCCGACTTAGTTATATGAGACTGGGAGGCAGACTTAGGGGATACATTAGAGGACGAGGACTGGGACAGGATCCTGCCGGCAGCAGCCAAAAGCTCTATCTGTACCACGTTAAAGGAGACCGCATACAAAGTCCTAATGCTTTGGTACTACACCCAACAAAATTGGCTAAATTTGTCAGAGGTTACTCTCCGCTTTGCCCTAAGCAATGTGGAGAACGAGCTGACTTGCGCCACATGCTGTGGTCTTGCACGAGAGTGGCTCCGATATGGGCGGAAATCAGAGATTGGCTGCAAAGATTGATTGGAGTAGAGATCCCCCTGGACCCATGGCTGTTCCTTCTGGGCAGGCGGATCCGGGGGCTGTCAAACGCCACTCATAAATTGATATCACATTTAGCAACCGCCACCAGATGTGAGATCGCAGCATTGTGGAAGCAACCGGATGTACCAATTCTACCCAAATCAGGAACAGAATTTGGTTTGTGTGCCAGATGGAACAGTTGACGAGTCTGGTTAACGACTCCGGCTCAAATTCTCTAAATGTCTGGTCGCCTTGGTTGGCCCAGACAGACATCCCAGACATTACCACAATTTTGCAATGAATATTATAAATGCGCTCTCCATTGACCAAATGGTGTCACGCTTGAGCTCTCCTCACAAGCGCAGGGAAAGGGGAAGGGCCCGTTAGTCAGGTGGGGAGGCCGCAGGGGATACGAAGGGAGTAAGTTGCCGCGCAGCTGGGGATCGGCGCACGTAGTCACGTGACCGTGCCGCGCGCCTGAGAATGCGCAACGCGTCCGGAGGTGCGGTGCCTGGCTCAGAGACACGAGTGATCCAGCTGCATGTGCGCGCATGCTCTGACAGCAGAGCGGGAGTGTGCGCGTTCTCAGGCACCAGCGCGGGGGTTGCGGGAAGCCAACGCTTCAGCACAGGAGTCTGGAAACGGAAACCAGGAACATGGAACATGAGCATGGAGTTCAGAGCACAAGGTAACATCCAGAGAAGGATTGCTTCTTGGAGAACATCCAGACTTCTTAAAGGCATAGTGACAGAAACAGCAAGGTGCAGCGAAACTAAACATAACATAAGGGTTCTTAGTCTAATCCATTGGCCAAGGAATTAAAAGCCTGCTACCACGTCAAGGTGAACCCTACTAAGCAGGTACCTACACTACCCGACGGTAAACTAACCTCAGTAGTATAAGAGTGACTGTCCCAGTCTACCGGAATCCAAAGGAGAGTAAAAGGTCCCAAGGAGGTCCAGGCAGGAACAGTATGCGATGAGTACTAGCAGGCACCAGGGCAGGCAGCAAAAGACTAAATGCAGAGAGAAAGTCAAAGAGAGGCTTAATTCCTGTCAGGAGGAAGAGGGCAAGGTTTGCCAGAAAGCAAGATGGCGTTGCTTGCTTCAGAATCCTTAAAGACACAGGATCTTGACTCGCAGCTAGAGGGCGGCGATCAGAAGTAAACAGGTAAGGAAGGAACACGCCGCAGGGGGCATGTTCCGCGCATCGTTACAGTACCCCTCTATTAAGGATCGAACTCCGAGCGATCCAGGAGACTAAGGGGCAGCGATGCATAGGAAGGAAGACTCGCAGCTAGAGCCAGCGCCCGCCACAAAGAGAATCAACAGGGAATCTTGACTCGCAGCTAGAGGGCGGCGCACGCCATACAGAGAGACATCAGAGAAACTAGGCATGGGTAGAGAATACGCCACGAGGGTCGTGAAGTTGACTCGCAGCTGGAGGGCGGCGCACGCCGTCACGTGTACGTGCCACGCGTGAGAGAATGTGTGACGCGACCGGGGTTGGCCGGGCTCCATGGTACGAGTAGGAAACCGCGGGTGCATGCATGCTCTATAAGGAGAGCGGGAACTGAGATGCGGCAGGTAAGGAGGGAGCACGCCGCAAGGGGCGTGTTCCCCGATTCCTTACAGTATCCCCCACTTCAGGATCGGACTCCGAACTATCCTTACTAGACTAGGGAGGACTAGGATCTCCCAACGATACAGGGGTACAGGAACCAGGAACTAGGAACATGGACATGAGAGAAGGCGGGGCCACCTCAGTGGGTCCATTTGTTTGGCCGAGCATAATGTCACGCTTGTGCTCTCCTCACAAGCGCAGGGAAAAGGGAAGGGCCCGTTAGCGAGGTGGAGAGGCCGCAGGGGATACGAAGGGAGTAAGTTGCCGCGCAGCTGGGGATCGACGCACGTAGTCACGTGACCTCGCCGCGCGCATGAGAATGCGCGACGTGTCCGGAGGTGCGGTGCCTGGCTCAGAGACACGAGTGATCCAGCTGCATGTGCGCGCATGCTCTGACAGCAGAGTGGGAGTGCGCACGTTCTCAGGCACCAGCGCGGGGGTTGCAGGAAGCCAACGCTTCAGCACAGGAGTCTGGAAACAGAAACCAGGAACATGGAACATGAGCATGGAGTTCAGAGCACAAGGTAACATCCAGAGAAGGATTGCTTCTTGGAGAACGTCCAGACTTCTTAAAGGCATAGTGACAGAAACAGCAAGGTGCAGCGAAACTAAACATAACATAAGGGTTCTTAGTCTAATCCATTGGTCAAGGAATTATAAGCCTGCTACCACGTCAAGGTGAACCCTACTAAGCAGGTACCTACACTACCCGACGGTAAACTAACCTCAGTAGTATAAGAGTGACTGTCCCAGTCTACCGGAATCCAAAAGAGAGTAAAAGGTCCCAAGGAGGTCCAGGCAGGAACAGTATGCGATGAGTACTAACAGGCACCAGGGCAGGCAGCAAAATACTAAATGCAGAGAGAGTCAAAGAGAGGCTTACTTCCTGTCAGGAGGAAGAGGGCAGGGTTTGCCAGAAAGCAAGATGGAGTTGCTTGCTTCAGAATCCTTAAAGACACAGGATCTTGACTCGCAGCTAGAGGGCGGCGATCAGAAGTAAACAGGTAAGGAAGGAACACGCCGCAGGGGGTGTGTTCCGTGCATCGTTACAAATGGATCCTTGACCACATAGCGACTAGGGGACCTTGAGGTTCAAGGGAGCTCAAAGAGGAAGGGCTACTCTTAGCGGCAGAGACGTAGACCCGTAAATCTATTATAAGTAATATACCGGTAGAGAGGTGGGAGAAGAGAGCTGCATCCGTCCATCAGTTAACAAGGTCGTTTCCTGGACCCCCCCCCTCCCCTCACACCGACACCCTGAAGTCACGTCTGTTTGTTTGTTAAGTCTGTCACGCTCAGTGTATTGGAAATAAGGAATTGGTGAAGTTACAAGAACAAATGGATTGTGTTATGATGTATGCACCGGAACACCTAATAAAATTACAGTTATATAAAAAAAGAAGAACAGCAATCTTGTGAGTTCTTTCAACGGAGTGGGGATATCCCTTTTCCCCCCACAGATCACACTGTGTTCTGTTATTTTGTCTTCCTTATCCCAAGCACTATAAGCTCTACCTTTCCTGGACAAGAATAAGCCATGTAGTACCTCAGTGTAATAATTAAACGTTTCTGCTTAACAACCATGCTACATTTTAAGTAAAAAGACATTAAAACAATAATTTAGAATTCTTTCTACTATAATTTTCCAACAGATAAAGAATGATGGGTGTTTCACTTGAAGGCACTGTATCTTTAAACCATACTGTGCCACGGTGTAATATTTAAATATTTTGAGTGCTTACATTAGTGCTTGCTAAATTTCAGCACTTGCTTGTAGGAATTTGGACATAATACTAACCTAACTTGCATAACTCACCTTTAGCATAAATCATTCCCCCTCCCCCTGGGTGTGGCATATGTAACAAAAGGTTGTCTGCTATACACTAATAATAATAATAACAACTAACTAATGGCATTTATCTCACTCATCAACCTGCCTTTTGTTAACCAATGGTCAAATCTGACGAAGATGTTCACACCCCATCAGTGATCGATATTTGTCAGCTCTTACCGAAACTTGTATCTGGAGGAGTAATAAAAAGATAAGTGAAAACAAAACAAAAATTGTTTAGTGTAATATAATGTAAAAGGCAATGATTTTTTAAAATTGTATTTCGGTTGATATTCTATTTCTTTCAATAAGCACCAGTAACACATAATTTATATGATTTATGTAATTATTGCATATTTCCACAGTTAGAGACTCATTCCAGTACTTCATGATCCCCTTCTTTACCTAATCTTTGTTTGCCGGCTTCACATACTTTTACAGATGATGTTTCAGTGCATGCAACACCAATTTTATGGGGTTCAAATCGTGGGATCTGCAAATATAGAGACAAATACAGCACAATTATTGACAAGAATAAAAAAAGCACATACAACAGCACAGTACAGCACTGTTAACATTATACTACAGCTAAAAATAGTTACAGTACTTACTCTGGCTGTGTTCTGGCCCAGTTGATTCCACTGTTCTTAATACAGCTAGCAGATGCCCTGTGTTTTGGGTAGCTGTCTTGGAAGAATCTAGGACCTGATGGGAAGAAATCTAAAATGTATGGTGCTGCCTGGGTGATAACGGCCTTCTGGAAGTACACTTTATCCATGATTCCTGGAGAAAAAACACATCTAATACTTGCATACAGCGACAGGGTCACCTTCAGATACAGTTAGAGTACTGCTGCTCACAACACTGAAACTGGAACGTACTTACCTTCAAATATAACTATGGGTCCTGGTCCAAGTCTAGAGATTGCCCCTCACACATGAACCTTGAGTGAATGTTTTGGCCGGGGTTTTAAGGATAAAAAAAATCCAGAATGCCATAGTGGAAAATCTTTCCAGGGCGACTGATGTATCATCAGAAAATATAACATCCTCAAACATTTCTCCACTATCAATCCATGCATGCAATAGGTTAACTCTTTTAATCTTGTAACATCTCTTATCACAGGAAACAAGCTGCAATAATAAGAAAAAATGGTTTAGGAGTCGAAAATAATATAATGTCCACGCATGTGCATCAACGATACATATACAGAACTTTACATCACATGTCCAAAGGTCAAGCCCAAAAAGCATCTCATTAGTCTGATGCTGGTCTCAGACACTGGAATATCATGCTTCTTCTGGAGATTATCCCGAGCCACTGCAATAGGTTCCTCATCATTTTACACACTGATCTCGTCCACCAGCTGAATCGTTTCACATCTCAGCCCAGTTCAGATCCTGCCAACTCTTGACCCTGATAACCTCATCCCAGACCCAGCCCAACTTGGATACTGATCACCTCACCCTGGACAGTACTCACCTGACCTCAGAGCCAACTCAGCCCAACTCGGACCTAGAGTACCCCCCCCCACAAAGAACAGAGCTACAGTCTAGCTCTAACTGGTGACTTGGTCAAATGCAGCTTGCCAATATCAAATGACTTTGTAATGTATGATTATGAAGAAAATGTCAAGACCCACCTGTAGCCTGACCTGCCATTGATCGATACCTGACACTGCATCTGTAGCACAGACTGAACACAATGGAGGGAAAAATGTACCTTCTTTTGGAGAGGATTTGGCATGCTGATAAACGTCAACACCTTCTTCATGTAGAGAACACATCCAGCGATAATGAATAATTTAAAGTAATGTATGCTCTTCATTCAATTGGCAATACCTGTACCTCGTATGCACACAAATTCAATGAAACGCATATGTGTCCTATACAATTTACATAGAACGTGAATGTGTATCCTGGCACAGCAGCACAGAGTAATTAATGTATCTATTATTTTTCGATTATATTACAGGTGAAATTGTAAAAGAGACAAGCCAGAACAAGATGTCGGTGGAAGAAGAAAAAGAGTATTATTGCAAGAAGATTGTATTATTTCATAAAGTTTTTGTTATTTATTTCTAAGCTCTAATTTACTCTCATAAAAATGTCTTACTTTAAAAATACATTTTAGTAATCTGAAGTTTGTTTATGGGAATAAGGGATGGGTTACATTGCATTTAGATTAAAGACACTAGCAAACTAGCACCACCCATCGTTACTGCAGAGAACTACACTGCCGTAAAACGTAATTTTTCAGCAGTGGCGCAGTTGCGGTCGCAGGACAACATCATGTAAAAAAATGCTGGGAATTTACATGGTTTTCCACAACGTCAAAACAGTCAGTCTGGCTACATATGTATGTAATATAGGCGATATTACATAAACTGGTTGATCTGGAAGTTGAGTCCAAAGAAACCTCAAATGGTGCAGTATGAAAAAATGGTTTTATTAGATAGAAAGGTAAAAATATAGTGCACTCACGAATTGTGCTTAAAGCAATAAGAAGATTTGGCAATCCAGTAATTCAATGTTTCCCCTTCGGTCCTCCGATGTAAGGGTCTGGTGATCCGTCCGCTAGCACCTATTTCTCGGTGTCGCAAGGTTCCTGGTGCAGAGTTGTGGTCCAGAATTTTGAGCTGCATGATGTCACTAGGCCAAGCGTCCCTGCTACAGGTACCAACCATGTCCTGGATCCTCCTATGCGTTTCACAAGGTGACAGCTTTCTTCTTCAAGGAGAAGGACTGATGCAGGGACCAGCTAGAGGTTGGATTTAAATACCCACTATTGCAATAATGTAATGAAAATTAACCAATAGTGAGCCATACGTGCTCTGGCTTTACCATCTATTTGTTTCTTTGCTGAATGTTAGCAGAGAAGAAAAAAGTCCTCCAGCGCATTGATTCAAGCTTCCCCCCTCCCCGATGTGTGGATAGGGAGAATAAGAACAAAAAAACAAAGACAAAAAGACAGTGGTATAATGTGTGTTTAAAGAGTATACCATATATGTATATACTTAAAAACATATACTTACATGTGACTCTTTCACACTTGGACAAGACACCTTCACTCTGCCCACAACGATGTCTTCAATAAAGTAGAGGAGAAAGGGACATGGCATATGGAAAAATAAAAGATAAGATACACTCACAAATGACTATAACACATTGGCATTTGTGCATAGCTTGCCAGCATCAGCTCTAACCAGTTAGGTCAGCCTTCCCACGTCTATCCCTTTGCTGTGAGGTCTCGGCGTGGTCTCTGTCTCAGCTGTTTAGGAGCTGACACCTGTCTGTGTGCTGCACTGGATTCCTCAGCTTGTTTGCAGCTTAATTGAGCCTCCCTCTTAATGTCCTTCGCTTAGGACCTGGGGTGCGCATGCGCACAGACCTCCGTCGGCTCGTGCAGCTGATTGGACACTGGCTGCCTCCATGAGCTACGGTGGCTTGCGGTGACCAAAAATCATCAAACGCGTTTCGCTCTAGGCTTCGTAAATGATGCCACTTAATGTGATCAGACTGTTGAGGTTGTCCATATATGCGTTTGAGCAAGTGCAAGTACACACACATATGAATAGTTGTAATAGTAAAAAAAAAAACAGTTGGAAAACATTTATAAATATACTGTATATAAAAGAAGAATAAATTCATAAATATAACAGCATAAAAAACTATCTGAATGGGCAAAAAAGTAGATACAGAGACAAGTGAATAGGAATATACATAATAAACTTGGGTCAAAATAATGGGTAATAGAAAAAGCTAAGTGTTTATAATCATTATTATAGGCTAAAGCAGTAACATTCTGGGCATTATTGAAAACCCTGCTCTCTGATTGGTTATCCAATCAGTAATACCCGGAATTTTAGCAGCTTGCAAAGTGCAGTTTTCAATCTGTTTATTTCCAGCCAATCAGCTTTCAGAACAGCTGAGACAGGACAGGGGATTGGTTAGATTGAAGTAACACCTCTGAGACAGGGCAGGGGATTGGTCAAAAAGTATCAGCCACGGTTTGACTCCTCCCCCTCCTGAGCTGACTGAGATTTTCTGAGCAGATTCAGTTGAATTAGGGGGGAGTCTGCAAAGAAGTAAGTGGTTGTCTGCAGTTTCTTTGTGGCTGCAGTTTGGTGTGTGTGTCAGTAGCAGTGTGTGTGCTGTTGTGTTGTATATCTGTGTAGAGGTGCTGTGTGTGTGTATAGAGCTCCAGTGTGTGTGTGTCAGTAGCAGTGTTTATGGGTGTAGCATGTGTGTGTAGGAGCAGTTTGTGTGTAGAGGTGCTGTGTATAGAGGTGCAGTGTTGTGTGTGTGTATGTGGTGTGTGTAGAGGTGCTGTATTGTGTATAGAGGTGCAGTGTTGTGTGTGTGTGTGTGTGTGTGTGTGTGTAGAGGTGCTGTATTGTGCTGTGTTGTGTGTAGAGCTGGGGGGGAGAGTGCAAAGTTTAGTAAGTGGCTGCATTTTTTATTGTGTGTGTGTTTGTGTGTGTGTGTGTGTGTGTGTGTGTGTGTGTGTGTTGTGCTGTTGTATGTGTAGCAGCAGTTTGTGTGTGTGTAGAGCTGCTGTGGTGTGTGTGTGTGTGTAGAGCTACTGTGTGTGTGTGTGTGTGTGTGTGTGTGTGTGTGTGTGTGTGTGTGTGTGTGTAGGTGCTGTGTTGTGTGTAGAGCTGGGGGGAGAGTGCAAAGTTTAGTAAGTGGCTGCATTTTTTATTGTGGCTGCAGTGTGTGTGTGTGTGTGTGTGTGTGTGTGTGTTGTGCTGTTGTATGTGTAGCAGCAGTTTGTGTTTGTGTAGAGCTGATGTGTGTGTGTGTATTGAGCTACTGTGAGTGTATAGAGCTCCAGTGTGTGTGTGTGTCAGTGTCAGCAGCAGTGTTTATGGGTGTTGCCGCAGAGTTTGTGTGTGTGTGTGTGTGTGTGTGTGTGTGTGTGTGTGTGTAGGTGCTGTGTTGTGTGTAGAGCTGGGGGGAGAGTGCAAAGTTTAGTAAGTGGCTGCATTTTTTATTGTGGCTGCAGTGTGTGTGTGTGTGTGTTGTGCTGTTGTATGTGTAGCAGCAGTTTGTGTTTGTGTAGAGCTGATGTGTGTGTGTGTGTATTGAGCTACTGTGAGTGTATAGAGCTCCAGTGTGTGTGTGTGTCAGTGTCAGCAGCAGTGTTTATGGGTGTAGCCGCAGAGTTTGTGTGTGTAGAGCTGCTGTGGTGTGTGTGTGTAGAGCTACTGTGTGTGTGTGTGTGTGTGTGTGTGTGTGTGTATAGAGCTCCAGTGTGTGTGTGTGTGTGTGTGTGTGTGTGTGTGTGTGTGTGTGTCAGTAGCAGTGTTTATGGGTGTAGCATGTGTGTGTAGAGGTGCAGTGTTGTGTGTGTGTGTGTGTGTGTATGTTGTATGTGTAGAAGTGCTGTGTGTGTGTGTGTGTGTGTGTGTGTGTGTGTGTGTGTGTGTGTGTGTGTGTGTGTGTGTGTGTGTGTGTGTGTGTGTGTGTGTGTGTGTGTGTGTGTGTGTGTGTGTGTAGAGGTGCTGTATTGTGTGTAGAGCTGGGGGGAGAGTGCAAAGTTTAGTAAGTGGCTGCATTTTTTATTGTGGCTGCAGTGTGTGTGTGTGTGTGTGTGTGTGTGTGTGTTGTGCTGGTGTATGTGTAGCAGCAGTTTGTGTGTGTGTGTAGAGCTGCTGTGTGTGTGTGTGTGTGTGTGTATAGAGCTACTGTGTTTATAGAGCTCCAGTGTGTGTGTGTGTGTGTGTGTGTGTGTGTGTGTGTGTGTGTGTGTGTGTGTGTCAGTGTCAGCAGCAGTGTTTATGGGTGTAGCATGTATGTGTAGCCGCAGAGTTTGTGTGTGTTTAGAGCTGCTGTGGTGTGTGTGTGTGTGTGTGTGTGTGTGTATAGAGCTCCAGTGTGTGTGTGTGTGTGTCAGTAGCAGTGTTTATTGGTGTAGCATGTGTGTGTATAGAGGTGCAGTGTTGTGTGTGTATGTTGTTTGTGTAGAGGTGCTGTGTGTGTGTGTGTGTGTGTGTATGTGTATGTGTGTGTGTGTAGAGGTGCTGTGTTGTGCTGTGTTGTGGGTAGAGGTGGGGGGGAGAGAGCAATGTTTAGTAAGTGGCTGCATTTTTTATTGTGGCTGCAGTGTGTGTGTGTGTGTTGTGCTGTTGTATGTGTAGCAGCAGTTTGTGTGTGTGTATAGAGCTACTGTGTGTGTATAGAGCTCCAGTGTGTGTGTGTGTGTCAGTGTCAGCAGCAGTGTTTATGGGTGTAGCATGTGTGTAGCCGCAGAGTTTGTGTGTGTGTAGAGCTGCTGTGGTGTGTGTGTGTGTGTGTGTGTGTGTGTGTGTGTGTGTGTGTAGATCTACTGTGTGTGTGTGTGTGTGTGTGTGTGTGTGTGTGTGTATAGAGCTCGTGTGTGTGTGTGTGTCAGTAGCAGTGTTTATGTGTGTAGCATGTGTGTGTGTAGAGCTGCTGTGTTGTGTGCGTGTAGAGCTGATGTGTTGTGTGTGTGTAGAGCTGCTGTTGTGTGTGTGTAGAGGTGCTGTGTTGTGTGTGTAGAGGTGCTGTGTTGTGAGTGTAGAGGAGGTGCTGTGTTGTGTGTCTAGAGCTCCTGTGTGTGTGTGTGTGTGTGTGTGTAGAGCTGCTGTATGTGTAGAGGTGCTGTGTTGTGTGTGGTGTGCTGTTGTGTGCTGTTGTGTGTGTGTGTGTGTGTGTGTGTGTGTGTAGCAGAAGTTTGTGTGTGTTGAGCTGGTGTGTGTGTGCACAGAGGGGGCGGCAGTGTGTGGATATAGATATCTGCAGTGTAAGATTATATAGAGGTGGTTTCATGTATTTACCATTTTATTTTAATTAAAAAATCTATTTAACTATACAAAAGTGTCTATTATTTATGAAATAAGCCCACATTTAGCCTATAATAGTAATAATCCCCGCAGAACAGGGGCCTTCAACTCTTCCAGCCAGGGCATTATTGGCCAGTAATGCCCTGTTCTACGGGGATTATTACTTAAATATTACCCTCCCGCCTCAAGAGCAGCAGTAGTCATCTCCTAAAAATAGAACTCTTACAGATAACGGAGCTTTTAATTCACTCATGCCACTACTGCCATTCATAATATTGACTTTTTAATACTGACTTTTTGCATTATTGCTCTGTAGGATTTTACCATAATTTAATGTTTGTTAACTTTTACTGGTTTTATTTGTTTCTTAATTCATTTATCCAGTGTTTTTTTTATTATATATGACATATATTGACATATTCAATCCTTGTTTTTTATTTTGATTTATTTTTTATTCATCCAATTGTCATTTTCACTGTATGTTTATTGCTCAGTTCTAATACCCTCTGAATTTTATTACCACTTCTATTTACCTACCTTTCTTCCAGTTCATTTAGTTGTGTAGTTTCACTGCAGTGTGTGTGTGTATAGAGCTCCAGTGTGTGTGTGTGTGTGTGTGTGTGTGTGTGTGTGTGTGTGTGTGTGTGTGTGTGTGTGTGTGTGTGTGTGTGTGTGTGTGTGTGTGTGTGTGTGTGTGTGTGTGTGTGTGTGTGTGTGTGTGTGTCAGTAGCAGTGTTTATGGGTGTAGCATGTGTGTGTAGAGGTGCAGTGTTGTGTGTGTGTATGTTGTATGTGTAGAAGTGCTGTGTGTGTGTGTGTGTGTGTGTGTGTGTGTGTGTGTGTGTGTGTGTGTGTGTGTGTGTGTGTGTGTGTGTGTGTGTGTGTGTGTGTGTGTGTAGAGGTGCTGTGTTGTGTGTAGAGCTGGGGGGAGAGTGCAAAGTTTAGTAAGTGGCTGCATTTTTTATTGTGGCTGCAGTGTGTGTGTGTGTGTGTGTGTGTGTGTGTGTGTGTGTGTGTTGTGCTGGTGTATGTGTAGCAGCATTTTGTGTGTGTGTAGAGCTGCTGTGTGTGTGTGTGTGTGTGTGTGTGTGTGTGTGTGTGTGTGTGTGTGTATAGAGCTACTGTGTGTATAGAGCTCCAGTGTGTGTGTGTGTGTGTGTGTGTGTGTGTGTGTGTGTGTGTGTGTGTGTGTGTGTGTCAGTGTCAGCAGCAGTGTTTATGGGTGTAGCATGTAGTATGTGTAGCCGCAGAGTTTGTGTGTGTTTAGAGCTGCTGTGGTGTGTGTGTGTGTGTGTGTGTGTGTATAGAGCTCCAGTGTGTGTGTGTGTGTGTGTGTGTGTCAGTAGCAGTGTTTATTGGTGTAGCATGTGTGTGTATAGAGGTGCAGTGTTGTGTGTGTATGTTGTTTGTATAGAGGTGCTGTGTGTGTGTGTGTGTGTGTATGTGTATGTGTGTGTGTAGAGGTGCTGTGTTGTGCTGTGTTGTGGGTTGAGGTGGGGGGGAGAGAGCAATGTTTAGTAAGTGGCTGCATTTTTTATTGTGGCTGCAGTGTGTGTGTGTGTGTTGTGCTGTTGTATGTGTAGCAGCAGTTTGTGTGTGTGTATAGAGCTACTGTGTGTGTATAGAGCTCCAGTGTGTGTGTGTGTGTGTGTGTGTCAGTGTCAGCAGCAGTGTTTATGGGTGTAGCATGTGTGTAGCCGCAGAGTTTGTGTGTGTGTAGAGCTGCTGTGGTGTGTGTGTGTGTGTGTGTGTGTGTAGATCTACTGTGTGTGTGTGTGTGTGTGTGTGTATAGAGCTTGTGTGTGTGTGTGTGTGTGTCAGTAGCAGTGTTTATGTGTGTAGCATGTGTGTGTGTAGAGCTGCTGTGTTGTGTGTGTGTAGAGCTGATGTGTTGTGTGTGTGTGTAGAGCTGCTGTTGTGTGTGTGTAGAGGTGCTGTGTTGTGTGTGTAGAGGTGCTGTGTTGTGAGTGTAGAGGAGGTGCTGTGTTGTGTGTCTAGAGCTCCTGTGTGTGTGTGTGTGTGTGTGTGGTTTGCTTGTGTGTGTGTAGAGCTGCTGTGTGTGTAGAGGTGCTGTGTGTGTAGAGGTGCTGTGTTGTGTGTGGTGTGCTGGTGTGTGTGTGTGTGTGTGTGTGTGTGTGTGTGTGTGTGTGTGTGTGTGTGTGTGTGTGTGTGTGTGTGTGTGTGTGTGTGTGTGTGTGTGTAGCAGAAGTTTGTGTGTGTTGAGCTGGTGTGTGTGTGCACAGAGGGGGCGGCAGTGTGTGGATATAGATATCTGCAGTGTAAGATTATATAGAGGTGGTTTCATGTATTTACCATTTTATTTTAATTAAAAAATCTATTTAACTATACAAAAGTGTCTATTATTTATGAAATAAGCCCACATTTAGCCTATAATAGTAATAATCCCCGCAGAACAGGGGCCTTCAACTCTTCCAGCCAGGGCATTATTGGCCAGTAATGCCCTGTTCTACGGGGATTATTACTTAAATATTACCCTCCCACCTCAAGAGCAGCAGTAGTCATCTCCTAAAAATAGAACTCTTACAGATAACGGAGCTTTTAATTCACTCATGCCACTACTGCCATTCATAATATTGACTTTTTAATACTGACTTTTTGCATTATTGCTCTGTAGGATTTTACCATAATTTAATGTTTGTTAACTTTTACTGGTTTTATTTGTTTCTTAATTCATTTATCCAGTGTTTTTTTTATTATATATGACATATATTGACATATTCAATCCTTGTTTTTTATTTTGATTTATTTTTTATTCATCCAATTGTCATTTTCACTGTATGTTTATTGCTCAGTTCTAATACCTATAGCAAACAATTCTAATACCCTCTGAATTTTATTACCACTTCTATTTACCTACCTTTCTTCCAGTTCATTTAGTTGTGTAGTTTCACTGCAGTAGTGAGCGCACAGAAGTCATTTTCGTCTGCTATAAAAAAAAATCATTATTATGGTTGTTTATTGAGCAATCTTATTAGATTAGGGCTGACTGACATGAATATGAAGCAGTCCATATAAAATGTTGAAGTCAATGGTACAGACACACATCCCATGGGTCCCTGATTTTGTGTTCTCCTGTTTATTAGAGCATGTTTTTAGAGGAGTGTGGTCAAGGGACAGTGCCCCAGAAAGGAGCCAGAGAGGTTTAATTTACAGGAATATACTCATTAGACAGTTGTTCAAAGAGCATAATGTACTGTGCAACTCAAGTTATTAGAGCGGCTGTTCCATTTCCAGGAATCAGGGTCAGTTCCAGACTTCTAATTATAGCCCATTTCAGCCACGGCTTTATTCACATTAAAAATTTGCATTGCAGGGGTGAGCTGTTCACTGAAACTCAGCAAAACCAATACCCTTGAGTTTCACACATGAATGATTAGAGCTGGCTGCTGATCTCCATTTAGAAGTTTATCTTCCTGGTTACTGTAAACATACTTGTAGTTGTAATTGTCATAGTGAAGTGTAGATTTCTTGTAAGTTGCAATACCTTCTGTTGAACCACCTTGGGAGTTCTTCAGAGATGAGGTTATAGTGTACCGAGCTTCCAAAACTCAACAGGTCTCTTGTTCAAGTGCACTGTCACAGTACACGATAATTTCTTCCATGCAGAATGCTCATGTTTGTCTGTCTATAGTTTTAAAAGGCTCAGAAAATTACTGAATGAAGAAATATGTGCATTTATAACACATAAATATTAATTGGAATAATTTATATTTTGTGATCTATATACTAAACTTCTATCTGCCTATTTCAGGAATGTTTTTGAAGCAAAGTGGGCTATTTTTTTAAAATATATTTATAAAATGAATGTAAAGATATTGGTTTTATATTTTTAAGATTTTGGACATTTTTCATCTGTTGAATAAATAAGAGCTTAAAGCCATGCGGTATAATATTATGAGCTCAATAATATAACAAATTGTTTTGCAATACAATTTAAACAATTAGGTTTAAGATTACGGTAATAAGAATGTGCATATGTTAATATTTTTATGTCTAAAAATTATAAAACCTTGAAGATAACGCCCGCCAGACTTAGCAAAAAAGAAAAATAGGTTTATTGAAGGCAACATTTTGGTGTTATAACCACAGCTTCGTCAGGACCGTTATATGGGGTTATAACACTGAAACGTTGACTTCAATAATTTTTTTTTATTTTTTACTAAGTTTGGAGGGCTTTATCTTCAAGGTTTTACAATTATGTGAGCAGCTTGCCTCAGCTGGTAATTGACAGCACCCAGCACCTCTAGAAAAACAGAGCCACGGAGCATTTATTGTGAGTTAGATGTGCAAGACTTGCACCAATTTCTCTTCCATAGTTTTGTGTCTAACCATGTAGTATAATAATAATAATTAATAATTGTTTGTTCTTGTATAGCGCTGCTAGTTTTACGTAGTGCTTTACAGAGACATTTTGCAGGCACAGTCCCTACCCCGTGGAGCTTACAATCTATGTTTTTGGTGCCTGAGACACTGGGAGATAAAGTAACTTTCCAAGGTCACAAGTTGCTGACACTGGGAATTGAGCCTGGTTCTCCTGCTCCAAACGCAGTGCCAGTCAGTGGGGCCGATTCACTAAGCTACGTTAACTGGCGATAAAATGTGTTCTATCGCTCGGCCGCAAAAGGCTGAAGCCATAAGCACTATTCACTAAGGCTGTTTGGCGCGTTTACGGCCAGCCTTGGCCAAAAGGGCCATAGCGCACGATCACCGGTCACGTGACGCGGGAGCTTTAAAAGTGCAGGGGATACCGGCACCCCATAAAGGGGCCTGTAACTCCTTAAGTAGGGGGTCCTCGGACCTGAAACCAATGCGTTTCAGCTCAGGAGACCCCCTGCACATCTACACTAGTATTAAAACACACACATAACAATAAATAAAAATTCATTACCATAGCGGCTATCCGCTATGGTAATGAAGCTGCTTTAATGCATTTTTATTAATAGTGTACGGGAGCAGGGGGTCCCCTGAGCTGAACCGCATTTATTAATGGCTCAGAGACCCCCTGCTTCCCGAGTTACAGGCCCCGGTATGGGGCATCGGTGCCAGTGCCATCTTTATAGCGTCCAAGACGCGATGTGGGCTCAATAAAGATGGCGTCCGCACTGGTACCGATGCCCCAATGGACATTAAAAAAAATGGATATCAGGAAAAAAAATGCTAAAAAACCTGTAAAATAAAAATAAAATACATTTTCTTTTTTTACTTACCATTAGATGAACCAGTCACAGCAATCAAGGGGAACCGGAAGCACTGGAGCAGCTAATCAAACAACAGGAACCAGGTAACCATAAAATAAAAAAAACCATTACAATCCACACGTGTCCATTTTTTTTTAATGTCCATTTATTTGGCCTGATTGTATGTATGTCACTATGGGTATACATACGTACAGGACAAATCAGTGGTTGTATTGTTTGTTGATTTTTAATGTGTTTCAATTGTTTTTCATGCTCTTTTATTGCACCTGTATTTATGTCTGTAAACTATAGATGGATATACATACAGGTATAATAAAAACTTGTTGGCTTGCCTTGTTTGGATGTTTTTTGGAATTGCAATTGGGTGCTTTGTGTTAAAATGTGTTTAGAATGTACATGTAATTTTTGCAAATGTTTAGTTAAAGGCTGGTTGCTATAGATTATTTTATTGGCTTATTTTTGGAAGATAGATTTATTTAGATGGTTACTTTGACATACATTCTTGTTCACAATGGTTTGTTTGTTGGATTTGATGTGTGTAATTGATTTGTATTGTAATTGATTGGTGATTGGATTAATTGATGGTAAATTAATTGTGTTGATGCTTTGTTTTTCTTTAATGATTGTATTTGTATCTTGTTTGGATTAGTGTATTTGATTTGAAGCATTGTTTGACATAGTATATATGATGCAAAGATTATTTGTATCATGTACACATTGTCAAATTGAGTGTTTATATTTGGATTTATTAGATATTGATTGAGCTTGGTGCTGTTTGATATTGGGAGAGATTTGTATTTGGCCATGTACAGTATTTATTTGTATATTGGTTAATCATGCATATACAGTATATATATATATATATATATATATTATATATATATATATATATATATATATATATATATATATATATTATATATCTTTCTTCACTTGCTTTCAGTAACCTTTTGACGCCTGTAGCCATAAAACACATCCACACCGGGGGAAGGACAAGCACAGATAACATTCCAAGAGACACTGTTTTTAAGTATACCTTTTGCTTCATTCATTGTAACATCGCCGGAAGAAGAGATCAGTGTATCTCGAAAGCTCGCACAAATAAAAGCATTTCGTTAGCCACAGAACGGTATCATCTATTTATTTTTTGATTATTGAAGCTCGGCTAACACGGTACTGATACCTCTACATATATATATATATATATATATATATATATATATATATATATATATATATAAATACACATGATAAAGCCACTGTACAAATAAATGGGTGAAGGGTGGGTATCGGGTCAGGGTGGCTTAACCCCTTAATGACTGTAGCAGTTAATAACCGCTAAGGTCATTAAGGGGTTAGGGGACATTAGTTTGGCACTTGTTCTTATTTTGTATATTTTTCAGCACCCCAGTGTATGGACGGGGAGGAAGATGCGGGTGGCCTTCATCGTGGGTGCCGGACAACGGTGAGTACAACATGTATTTAATGCATTTATTGTATTAATGTATATTTAATGGGTAAATGCATTATTATCCATATGTGGATAATAGTAATTTTGCACATTAATGTAGTGTATGTGTTAGGGGACGGGGGTATTTTTTTACAGTATTGTTTAATTTTGGGGGGACACCATTGGTACCGCAGGCCCGCGGGGACCCCCGGACGCCCCCGGATGGCTGCGGGGACCCCTGGACGCCTCCGGACGGCCGCAGGGACCCTCGGACACCCCAGCGGGCTTGTTGTATGGATGGTGTGCCAGCAAAAAGGTAAACAATGAAATTTTTTCTAAGTCCAGCTCCTTTTGCGCCTGCCTTTTGCTGGCGCGTTTGTTTGGCGCATTTTTTAAGGCCGATTCACTTAGCGCTGCTTAGTGAATCGGTAGTACTGGCAAAAACCAGCGCAATAGGCTGATCGTGCGCATTTTGTGCCGAGGGCAAAAAAATTACCTTTTAAGAGCAATAAAGCACAGTTATCACTGATTAGTAAATCTCACTGCAGCCTTATCGGGCTTAAAGGGTACTTTGCGCTCTTAAAGCCACTTAACGGAGCTTAGTGAATAGGCCCCAGTGTCTTTACTCACTGAGCCAAGCCTTCTCCCAATATTTATTTCCTTTCCATTATGTTAACTCTTTGTTTTCTTCCTATGGAATTTCCAGGACATCAGATAAAGTTGGTTTAATTTCCAGGTTCTCCTCACAGTTAAATAAAGTGTTAACCGTATAAATTAATATGTCAAATGTGAAACTGGTTTATGTGAAAGAAATGTTGTATTTTGTGATTTCGTTTTTTTTCAGGTTACTCTAAAAATCTTGTTGGTGTTTTGGTGGAGAAACGTAAAAATTCAAATGAATTTTTCATTAATATTAAGTATCGTAAGAGTTAAAACTAAAAGGAAATCTTGTCCATGCTTCAAGAATCTGTAATAAGTTACGTTTTGTTTCTCATCCTCTGTGATGTTAGGTCGTTTCCAGGGCCGCCTTCTCCACGTTCCATAGATATATTTCAGTTTTAAGCATTTTCTTTCCAGAGTCCCGGTTAAGGTGCCTCCGTCTACAGCTTTCCCTGCTTATAGCCTTAATCCAATTTTCTGCCCCAATGTGGCTTGCCGTCTGTCGAAGGAGAACGCACCTAGCTCTATCACAACAAAGCAGTGGCACTGCTCACCCCTGGGATGTCCGTCTGTGCCAGCCATGGTAACCAAACCTTTTTGAAATTTGGGCCAATGTCGTTAACATTTTAAGTTAACGCATTAACTTTTCCATCTGGCAAACAAACCAAATTCTATTCCGAATCTTATCAATGGATGGAATTGTATTTTGTTTCCATAATGCTGCGATCTCGCACCTCGTTGCTGTTGCAAAATGTGCAACTAATTTGTTTTCTACTCTGGCTAATTCTTGCGCTGGTTTATTCAATAGAATGGTCTAGTGGTCCATCAGGATTATGAGGCCCAACATCCTCTGTAGCCACTTTCGAATGTGCTCCCATATTGGTGCTATCTGAGGGCAAGACCACAGCATGTGTAACAAGTACGGTTTCTCTCCACATTGCCTAGGACACAAGGGGAGAAACCCGGGACAGAGATTTTTTATTTCAACACCACAGACTCCCCCATGGCTCCAGCGTTTTCTTGCAGGTCATGGAGGCTTCAGCTTGACGGGAGAGAGCCGTGCTGCGGAATAGGACCGGCGGCTGGATGGCGACGGGGAGCCCAGAGGATCCAGTGATCTACAGAGGCCCAGAAGGAGGAATCACTGCATGGAGCATGTTGGTGCGATCTGTATGGGAAAGGGGGCAGAAGCGGGGATTGAAAGGGGAGGAGTGCGGCCCAACAGAGCGTGTCTGCCCAGGTGGCAAAGTCCATAGACGCAGGGGGGCAATTTCCTCCTACCTCAGAATGGGGGCTTCGGTTTCAGCCACAGAAGAGCATCGACCCCCAGAGAGTTAGGATTGGAGAGTCGTGTGTGAGCGGAGGGAGCAGATGGGACCGGGGGAGAACAGCGGACGAATGGAGGGTTATTCCTGTTGTGCACATCTCTTGGATTTATTCTGAGTAGCCTTAGAATGCCCACAACGTTATTTGCCCAACTACTTAGGTAATTCGCAAAGCATGGCTACTGAGCACCCGAAACTGACAACATTAGAGGGGAACAAAGGGAATTGTTGGGAACAAATGCGGATATGGGGGACAACGGTGTGTTATGACCTTATACTATTGTTTTATTGAATTGCATGGAATGTTCATTTAATAATTATAAACGGTGTCTCATGCTGTTCTATTATCTCGGCTGTGGTGATGTCTCTGGAATCCATTAATGAACACTAAATCAGCGAAGTGCTGAAGGAAAGAGGTGTTTAGAGTGCAGCACGGCAGGACCTACCCCAAGGTCTAGTTTAACTTAGCAAGAGTAGGTGGTTAAGTGTTGGTGTATAGTTGGAGTTAGCAGTCATACATAACAATCTAAAAATTTAAATAAATAAAGAAGAGGTAAATGAAAATGTTCTGTTTAATAAAAGCAGGTTTTTGGTGAGCACACAGAGAAATGGAAACAGGAGGAAGAGAGAGGGATAGTATGGTAGGCCCTAGACACCAAAGAAAAGCAAATGTGTGGTGCTCAGAAAAAAAGCCTATAATATGGTACTTAAAAGAAACCACAATAAAAAGTTCAAAATTTCACCTTGAAAAAGAGCTTGTGCTCGAAACTCGTTGGTGGGGGGCCCTGTACCCCGAAATGTTGCTGTTATTTTTGTAGATTCCATTAAATTCACCTTTTAATGGGCACACGCTCCCTTGGATATCCTCCATTTATTTTATTTTTTTGTTTCCTGTGTTATTAGTGCCTGCTTTTTCCTACTGTTTCTCAGGCCCTAGACACCGACAGGCTATCCGTGTTAGGATAGTGAGGGTATATAGACTAAGGAAGGAACAGTTAGCTCTGAAAATGAGGAAAGGGATAAGTCAGAACTGATAAAGCTGCTCTGGTAGTTCAACAGAAACATACTGTACTTAAGATGATATACAGATTAGCAGTTATGCAAAATACGAGTAACAACAAACTATTCACAGCTTTTGGGGCAAGATACCTGCTTCTGCACATGGTACCCTTATCTCCATTGCTGCCGAAAGCTGCCGGAGCACTTTACCACAAAGAGAGTCCACGGATCCCAGAACTTGCAACAGGTAAACAGGGAGATGCAGGCACATGAGCTTAATCAAAAGATATTTATTGTGCAATGAAACCAATGTTTTGGCGGAATAGCACTGCCTTTGTCAAGGTGAGGGCTCTCACCTTGACAAAGGCAGGACTATTCTGCCGAAACGTGAGTTAAATGTAAAATACATTAAATATATCATATCGAATCATAGAAAATAAACTGGAATATGGAAAGATTACATTGCATTCAGATTTCGAGGACACACTAGCACACTTGTGCCTTCTATCCTTTCTGCGGAGTATTGCAACCAAAGCTAAAACTCAATTTTCCTGACCGCAACTAGCTACCTGATGTAGCTATGTCCACCTGCCCCAGCCCCCCCCCCCCTTACCTCCGATGCGTGTGCGGGGCAGGGGGAGGCAGAGGCGGCTGCGGTCGGGAACCCCCCCTTGACTCCGGAGTGGGTGGCGAGGTGCTAGGCAGCTAGGAAGAAGGAGAGACTGCCGCTAGGGCGACCGGGTCACCGGAGCTTTGCGGCGGCACCTGTAGCAGCGCGCCGCCATGTTAGGGCTGCACGTGCCTGTGCAGAGGTTCGCGCATGCGCAAGAGATCGTGGAGGCCATTACACATGCGGACATGCGCAGTAGAGGGAGACAACAGCGGCCTTTACTCTCAGAGCTCTGCATAGGGAACTACAAGTCCCAGCAGCCCCAGGGCTGCTAGATCACATGCCGGCCATCAGCTAATTGGGCACTGAGATTCCTTGCACCACAGATATAGATACAATTTGCGCACTTGGAGCAGTCAGTCAGAACTGGGCCAGAGACTCCCCTGATAGGCCCTAGCTAGGCACCGACTCCTGTGCAAGCTTGTGGTTGCTACAGGGACAGGCCCTTAGGTAGGGACACTGCCCCATTAGCTGAGTAAGCATTAGGGATACAGCTGCACACTGTGCAGCTCTGACTGTCTGTGGTCTGGGTTCAGATCACACTGAAAGTGTATGTAACCCTGTTTCCCCCCTCCTCTGGGAAATTACACTGGTTACTGCTTCTCTGTGGTGCTGAAGCCTACCTATGATGTCAGGAGAAGCTGAGCTGCACGATGCTATAGGTAATGGGACAGGCT
Organism: Ascaphus truei; assembly: GCF_040206685.1. Lineage (NCBI taxonomy): Eukaryota > Metazoa > Chordata > Amphibia > Anura > Ascaphidae > Ascaphus > Ascaphus truei. Next base: position 105,270,629 of record NC_134487.1, on the reverse strand, counting down.
TTAGGGTAGTTCTTGGGTTACTCACTCATGGTACAGTGCCTCTAGCCATGATAGGATCCCTGGTTAAGGATATCAGCTCCCATAATTGCAGTCATTCTACCTCCTGCCCAGTAACTGACACCCAGGCAGAATAAGGTGAACAATCAGCTTTATTTTCTTTCCTCATCATCATACTTCTCCGTACAGCATACTCCTCTGCAGTCCAGGACTTCTGGATGGTGCTTGCCCAGTCTCTTGGGGCATTCTGTCTGTATAGGTTCTAAGCCAGCCGGCCTAGAGTGGCATGCTTGACGCGCAATAGGGAAGACTCACAGTCCTCCTTTCTCCTCAGAGAATGGAGACAGACACACACTCACTCTCAAATCTCCCACTCGGATTGGCACCGATCCTCATTCCAAGGTGTCTATGGCAAAACCTCGGAGCACACCTCTTCCACGCTAACTCCAGGAATGACTGTGGAGCTCAAATTGGCTACCCTTTACATACTTTTCCCTTCCCGCCCCCATAGAAAAGAATGGAGGACGAGGTGCCGACAAATCACAGTGCGGATGCTACATGCTGGCCAATCTAAGAGCAAGGGCTCGACTGCATTAGGACAGCCCACAGGAGTGGGGATTTCAAACTGCCAATGGAAACAGCGCCTATGAGGCTCATACCCAACAACAGTTCACACAGCCGGTTGGATATCTCACACAGAGATAGGTGCCTCAATGTCTAGGATGAATAAAGGCTCTACTCTTCATGAAAATGTCTCCCACACATGAGTGGCACCCATCCCCACTCTCACAATGTTCCCAAGCACTGCACCCCCCCCCCCCCCCTTTGTTTAACACAAACCCGGATTCCTTTGTATACAGGCTGGGTAAGTGAATTACCAGCCGGCACACAAAAGAGATACAGAAGCACATGATAACATGTTACATTCAATAAAGTGTTACATATACATTTTACAGTACTTTATGATAATTTGAACTGGAATAAGATGGATATATAGGGGAAATCCTGTGTATCCATCTAGACGGATAGGGGCAATGGCAGGGCTTAATCTTTAATATGCGAGCCACATTGCCCCTACCATCACAGCATGTATATAACAAGTTAAATGATCAAATTTTTGTGGTTTCAAAGTAGCACAATGTGAGAAACAGGGAAATCAACAGCTGGGTAGAATAACAGTTGTGTGTAGATGGGCCATTTTTCACAACTTTGCATGGACACATGCTAATACCGGTAAAATGGCTCAATAATGCCCAGATCCACAATAATGTGCTAAGCTTTAGCACACCGTTACTCACATTTATATGAATGGTAGTAAAGGCATGCTAAAGCTTAGCACCCTGTTGTGGATCAGGGCTTAAGTGGTCTATGGAGAATGACCAACTGGCTTTTGATTAGCAGCACAACATGGTTTTATAATTTCACGACCAGTAGGGAATCAATGGAAATCTTTCTATATAAAAGAAGAGCTGCCATCAGGTCTTGGTGAAACCAGTTATCTTGGAATATGTATTGATTTACTGTAGGTACATATAATAAAGCTGTGTAAAAACATGACTTTCAGTAGCTAAGTAAACGGCTGAATTCTTTTCCAGAATGTATGAAAAATCTGCAGTATGGAGTAGGTCTGAGAATTTTTTTGTGCAGCTCAAGTACATTCATCAAGTTTTACTTTTATTATCATCATACTGCAAATGTATTTTCCCAGTGTTAGAGAAATTGCTCTATACTAGATAAAGAACCTGCAATTCACATTTCCACGAAACTCAATTAAAAGACTTCTGGGTTTCTGCGAAAGCAAAAAATCCACATTGCTGTACTGTAATTCTGTCAGCAAATAGCTTTTCTCTAGTATCAATTCCAGGACTGTTTTGCAAATTCCAGTCTGCTTTTTTGATATGACAATTAATGAGACCTACTGTACTGTATCAAAATAGATCACATTCTTTTCAGGATTCAAATGCAAATAGTAATGTTATGCTTCAATTGGCTAAATAAATTGTCTAACAGAAAATGTTATATATATATATCTATATATATATATATATATATAGATATATATATATATATATAGATATATATATATACAGTGTTCGACAAATCACCCAAAAATCTACTCGCTCAACCAAAAAATCTACTCGCCACCTAGTCCCGCCCCCAACCCTGCCCCTAGTCCCGCCCCCAACACCGCCCCTAGTCCCGCCCCCAACCCCGCTTTAAAATAAAATATATAAATAAAATACATTTAATAAATTCCTAGTCAGAACAACATTCGTTTTTGACGAATGTATTTATTACATTATACTACAATTAGTCCTTGTTACGTGTGTGTGTGTGTGTGTGTAAATGTCGGATCTAGAAATAAAAGCCACAAGTGAATGACTAGTTTTCTGAACCCCTTAACCAGTGTCTGGACGTCCCCGCTTCACAATATCTAAAGCAGCAATCCCGCCTGGGATCTTACCTGATCCGCAGTCCCTCAATGTCCAGGTACCTCATTCTTGCAATGTTATACGTTGGAGGGGAGGTGTTCCCTACCTGTCTTCTGGGTTAGGGGGGATTCCAATGTCTTCTGTGTGAAGCTTGAGTCAGATCTGGAAGAAAGCAGTATAAGTTATTTTGGTGTAGTATAGGACAGTTAAGATATATAGGGTAAATAAGATATCCAGATAGAGAGGGAGGGAGAGGGAGGGAGAGGGAGAGGGAGGGAGGGGGAGAGGGAGGGAGGGAGAGAGAGGAAGAGAGAGAGAGGAAGAGAGAGAGAGGAAGAGAGAGAGGAAGAGAGAGAGGGAGGAAGAGAGAGGGAGGGAGAGAGAGGGAGGGAGAGAGGAAGAGAGAGAGAGAGAAGAAGAGAGAGAGAGGAAGATAGAGAGAGGGAGGAAGAGAGAGGGAGGGAGAGAGAGGAAGAGAGAGAGAGAGAGAGAGGAAGAGAGAGAGAGAGAGAGAGAGAAGAAACAGAGAGGAGAGAGAGAGAGAGAAGAAACAGAGAGGAGAGAGAGAGAGGAGAGAGAGAGAAGAAACAGAGAGAGGAGAGAGAAAAAAGAGACAGAGGAGGGAGAGAGAAAAAGAGAGAGGAGGGAGGGGAGACGGGGGAGACCAGAGAGAGGGGAACCAGAGAGAGGGGAGACCAGAGAGAGGGGAGACCAGAGAGAGGGGAGACCAGAGAGAGGGGGGAGACCAGATAGAGGGGGGAGAGGGAGACCAGAGAGAGGGGAGATGGGGGGAGACCAGAGAGAGGGACAGGGGTGACTGACTGACCGGGGCAGGGGTGACTGACTGACCGGGGCAGGGGTGACTGACTGGGGGGGGTGGTACCTCTTGTGTCACACACATACTCCTATACACACAAACACATTCTCCCATATACACACACACACACACTCCCACATATATACACACACACTCCCACATATATATATATATATACACACACACACTCCCACATATATATATATATATATATATATATATATATATATATATACACACACTCCCACATATATATATATATATACACACTCCCACATATTTATACACACACTCCCACATATATATACACACACTCCCACATATATATACACACACTCCCACATATATATACACACACACACTCCCACATATATATACACACACTCTCACATATATATATATATACACACACTCCCACATATATATATATACACACTCCCACATATATACACACACTCCCACATATATACACACACTCCCACATATATACACACACTCCCACATATATACACACACTCCCACATATATACACACACACACATGAATACACACTCCCACATATATACATACATACATGAATACACACACACACACACGACAGGGGGAAGAGGAAAGGCAGCGGGACCGAGCACCACCACGGCCCTGCTCGACACCCCCCTTCCCCTCCTAGTCCCCCTCCCCCCGTGACCATCTCCAGCCCGGAGATGCCAGGACAGGGTGAGAAGGGGGGACACCCCCACTACAATCTCCTGCCCCGCGCGGGAAGCCGGGACAGGGCAAGAAGGGGGGACACCCCCACTGCAATCTGCAGCCCCGCGCAGGACGCCGTGACAGGCCGAGAAGGGGGGGGACACCCCCACTGCAATCTGCAGCCCCGCGCGGGACGCCGGGACAGGCCGAAAAGGGGGGGACACCCCCACTGCAATCTCCTAGCCAAGTTAAGTGGGGACAGGGAGAGAAGGGGGAAGTGGAAACACCTGCCTCGCACGGGGAGTAAGGGGGCTTGCAGGGAAGGAGTAAGGGGGCTTGCAGGGAATGGGAGTAAGGGGGCTTGCAGGGAAGGAGTAAGGGGGCTTGCAGGGAAGGGGAGTAAGGGGGCTTGCAGGGAAGGAGTAAGGGGGCTTGCAGGGAAGGAGTAAGGGGGCTTGCAGGGAAGGGGAGTAAGGGGGCTTGCACGGAAGGAGAGTAAGGGGGCTTGCAGGGAAGGAGTAAGGGGGCTTGCAGGGAAGGAGTAAGGGGGCTTGCAGGGAAGGGAAGTAAGGGGGCTTGCAGGGAAGGAGAGTAAGGGGGCTTGCAGGGAAGGAGTAAGGGGGCTTGCAGGGAAGCAGCAGCGGGGCCGCAAGACGGAGGATTGGAGAGTACTTACTTACTCTCCAAGAGCTCCGGCCGGAACGAATGGCTGCTCGTTGGGGGAGGGCTCATATAGAGCCTGGCCGCGCGCCCACAAAGCTTGGGAGCGCGCGCCAATCAGCTGTCAGGTAGGGAGTTTTTTTTTTCAGCGCGAGCATGGGAAATTTTCAGCGCGAACGGGGGAAATTTAAAAATAAAACACGTGTGCTGCTTGGGCCAATGTTTACTCGCCTGGGGGTTAAATCCACCCGCCCCGGGCTTGTAAATGTATACAATTGTCGAACACTATATATATATATATATATAACAACAAATAAAACCAGAGCACCATAAATTAATAAGTGCACAAAACAGCAAAAAATGAGTGTTACAATATATGTATGGGGCTAAGGCAGGGGTATGGACAAATATAATTAGGCAAAGAGAATCGGCAGCTCTAATAGAGATGAACCAATCTCAATGTCATGTGAATAGCAGAAAAAGAAGAGCGCACAATCCCTTTAGCCTAAGTATATCAAAATTGTAATAAAAATCAGACATAAATAGACCAATAACATCTATAGGAAATTCAAGAGATTAGAGTAATATAACAATTTAAAAATAGGTGGAAGCTGTAACCCACATGAATGAGGATTGTCCCTTGAGGGTTAATACAGTCTGTTTGTGATACATATATATCCTGGGATGTCCTCCTGAGATGGCAATAATATGCGGTAAATAACCGGTAGCTGACTTTTTAAGTAGCTTGGGTAGAAGACTGAATTATTTCTACAAGTTGTGTGTTTATAATTAGTACCAGTTGTGCTCAATGGATCTACTCTCGTATGAAACATTTTGTTTGAAAAAATATTTTTTCAACGTTAGATTTCTGGCAAATTTGCCAATGTCAATGTAAGTGTTAAATGTATTCACTTTATTAGTGGGTGCAAAGGCTAAGCCTCTCTTCAAAACTTCATTTTGGCATGGGGTCAACACCACATCACTCAGGTTAAAGATCCCTTTATCTGCTGTCACTGATCTGTCTGTTGTTTTTTTGTAGGTTTGTATTCCTCCTCTTTTGTGGGCTTTCTCTGCCCCTCTTCTTTGGTGTATTGGTTTTGTGTGCCTCCAGTTACTTTTTCCCACTTCTCCCTATTTCCCCTTTTTTCTCCTTCTCTCTCTTCTCTAAAAAAGAAGAGGTACAGTAGAGGGTTGGATTTCTCCAAACACATCGTCCTTTCTCCCATGACCCTTCCAACTATTTTGTCTACTCCTATAACCCCTTGATTCATATCTGTCTCTATCATTAGTATATGTTTTTTGGGATTGAAATACTTGGTCTGGTTTACATTTTGATGTCCTGGGGTGATATTTGAGGGATTAGTATCCTCTATCTCTCTTGTTTCTGTTCTCATTTTTTCCCCAATTTCTATAGGTATTGGTCTAATAATCCTCTTTATCCCTTTAGAATTTTTCCTGTTTCGACAATATTGTCTCTTTATCTACTTTATCAGTTCTTATTTTAACTTTTTTCTCAATTTCTTTGAATCCCTCCATATTTTGTAGATTTTCTAATTTTTCTTGTATCGTATTGATGTCTACATCTAGTGTTTTAAGACTTATTTTTCTGTGTTCAATCAACAATTTCATTAGATCAAATGATGCTTGGTCCAATATTTTAATCCAGTTTTCCATAAAGGCAGGATCTCCAAGGTACAAAGTTGGATCCTTAAAGATCCTCACACCCCTTGGAATTCTGTTACAAGCTTGATATTGCTCCAATGTAAAAATTTCCCATTCAATTTTAATTTCCTTAATAAGTAGTTTTTCTAAAGTGTTTCTAAATCCTCCTCCTCTACTGTGCTCTCTAATCTGATATTATCAGAAAATATACTACTCAAATTGAGACCTCTATTACTTCTCATATAGAATATGGAATCTTGTGAAAGAGGCGCAGTGGCCATTTTAATAGATATATAATTTAGGGCTGCTGTACTGTGAAGTGGGAGTGTATAGAAAAGAAAAAACAATAGCGCATCAAAATTAAATATCAACACAATATAAAGTGATTAATAACACAATATATAATTCTGGAGGAGGTGCTACCAGTGACTACCTGTCCCAATCTCAGATGCTGCCAATTAGGTCCACAACCCCACCACCGCTGAGAAGGAGAAATTGGTGAAGATGACCTAGGTGCAATAGGGAAGAGAACAGGAATGTGAAAAAATATATAGACCCACACTATATTTGAACAATAATCAGGCACTTTAGTTGATGGGGATCCCGAAACACAATGTCACTATATCCAACTGGGAAAGTTTCTATACACTCACTCTCGACAGTAAAGCAGCACTAAATTATATATCTATTAAAATGGCCACTGCGCCTCTTTCACAAGATTCCATATTCTATATGAGAAGTAATAGAGGTCTCAATTTGAGTAGTATATTTTCTGATAATATCAGATTAGAGAGCACAGTAGAGGAGGAGGATTTAGAAACACAATTTATCACTTTAGGAAAACTACTTATTAAGGAAATTAAAATTGAATGGGAAATTTTTACATTGGAGCAATATCAAGCTTGTAACAGAATTCCAAGGGGTGTGAGGATCTTTGAGGATCCAACTTTGGACCTTGGAGATCCTGCCTTTATGGAAAACTGGATTAAAATATTGGACCAAGCATCATTTGATTTAATAAAATTATTGATTGAACACAGAAAAATAAGTCTTAAAATACTAGATGTAGACATCAATACGATACAAGAAAAATTAGAAAATGTACAAGATATGGAGGGATTCAAAGAAATTGAGAAAAAAGTTCAAATAAGAACTGATAAAGTAGAAAAAGAGACAATATCGTCAAAACAGAAAAAATTCAAAAGGGATAAAGAGGATTATGAGACCAATACCTATAGAAATTGGGAAAAAAATGAGAACAGAAACAAGAGAGATAGAGGATACTAATCCCTCAAATATCACCCCAGGACATCAAAATGTAAACCAGACCAAGTATTTCAATCCCAAAAAACATTACCAACATCCAAGGGAATACCAAAAAAGATACAGTATACTAATGATAGAGACAGATATGAATCAAAGGGTTATAGGAGTAGACAAAATAGTTGGAAGGGTCATGGGAGAAAAGATTCCCAGAAACCAACACATCAAAATACAACAAATGATAAGGACGATGTGTTTGGAGAAATCCAACCCTCTACCTCTTCTTTTTTAGAGAAGAGAGAGAAGGAGAAAAAAGGGGAAATAGGGAGAAGTGGGAAAAAGGAACTGGAGGCACACAAAACCAATACACCAAAGAAGAGGGGCAGAGAAAGCCCACAAAAAGAGGAAAAAGAGGAGGAATACAAACCTACAAAAAACAACAGACAGATCAGTGACAGCAGATAAAGGGATCTTTAACCTGAGTGATGTGGTGTTGACCCCAGGCCAAAATGAAGTTTTGAAGAGAGGCTTAGCCTTTGCACCCACTAATAAAGTGAATACATTTAACACTTACATTGACATTGGCAAATTTGCCAGAAATATAACGTTGAAAAAATATTTTTTCAAACAAAATGTTTCATATGAGAGAGTAGATCCATTGGGCACAACTGGTACTAATTATAAACACACAACTTGTAGAAATAATTCAGTCTTCTACCCAAGCTACTTAAAAAGTAGTCATATTGACACTTTTAGTAAATTGGTTCAAGAGGACATTGAAAAATTAAATACAAAAAAACATTCTAAGAACTTGACAAAAACAGAAATTACAGCAATACTAGAGTTATCTGAGATGGAAAACATTGTAATAAAATCTGCAGATAAAGAGGGGGGTAGTGATCTTGAATAGATCAGATTATAACACGTAAGCTTTGAGGTTATTGAATGATGTTCAAACATATGTGAAATTAGAGAGTAATCCTACAAACTCCTTTCAAAAATCACTTGTAGAGTTATTAAACAGAGGATTAAATGAAGGAATACTTAATAAAACAGAATGGGAGTATCTAAATATAGAGACACCAAAAATACCTATATTTTATTATCTACCCAAAGTACATAAGAATGCTCTGCACCCTCCCGGAAGACCAATAGTTTCAGGAATTAAATCTTTAACAGCAAATCTATCAGGTTATATAGACCAATTCCTTAAAGATCCAGTGATACAACTTCGGTCATATCTGAAAGATACAATTCAAGTATTAAATATATTGGACAAACTAAAATGGGAAACTAATTATATTTTAGGTACATGTGACGTTTCGTCTTTATATACGGTAATTGACCACAAAAAAGGATGTCAAGCGGTACTAAAAAATCTTACGAAGTCAGGTGATTTAGATAAGAAACAAATTCAATTTATTATTGACAGCATACAGTTTATAATGTCACATAACTATTTTTGGTTTGGAGAACAATATTTTCTACAGACGAGGGGGACTGTCATGGGTCCCAGGTTTACGCCGAACTATGCAAATATATTCATGGGTAAATGGGAAGATGAATATGTTTGGTCGGGGCATGGTTTCGGCGCAGACCTGGTACAGTGGCACAGATATATACTGTAGATGATATTCTTTTTGTCTGGGGATGAAGTGTGGAACGATTGAATATGTTTCTTTCAAGTTTGGACAATAATCCTTATAATCTTAAATTTACTACACAGTACAGTACCCAAGGTATTTCATTCTTGGATCTATATATTTATATAATGGAAGGTCGTTTGGAAACTAAAACTTATATCAAACCAGTAGACTGCAATAACTTTCTAGAGGCAGATAGGGGACACTTAGAAAATTGGTTGGAAAATATTCCGTTGGGACAATTACAAAAACTCAAGCGAAACTGTACACCAGAAGTTGTTTTTCAAGATCAGGCAAAAAATATGACGGAAAAATTCATAGAAAGAAAATATAAACCATCTACAGTAGACAGGGCATATGAAAAAGTCTTGGGAATGGATAGATCGACTCTAATTACACATAAAGAAAAAGTCAATATTCATAATAAAAATACAGATACAATATCAATATCATTTATCACCCAATTTAACAGCTCTTCAAAACAAATAAAGAGAATAGTTAATAAACATTGGGATATTTTACTTAAAGATCCCATACTCCAACAGATTATACCTAAAAGACCAACAATTATCTTTACAAAAGCTCCCAATTTAAAGCAAAGAATAGCTCCAAGCTGTCTAAAAAAAGAGATAATAAAAAAACAAGATATATCTCAAGGTTTTTTTTAAATGTTTGAGGTGTAAAGGGTGTAAGTTAAGCTGTAATACAACAAAAACATTTAAATCTATCCAGTCCACAATAACACATGAAATCTATGAAATTGACAACCTCATTGATTGCAATTCCGATCATGTTATTTAAGTATTACAATGTCCCTGTCACAAACAATATGTGGGAAGAACAACCCGTAAACTAAAACTACATATAGCAGAGCACATTGTCAATATTGAAAAGGGTCTCACTCAGCACAGCGTCTCCAAGCATTTCAAAGACCATCATGCTCAGAACCCACAAGGGTTGAAATTTATGGGGATTGAAAAATTGTCATATAGTTGGAGAGGGGGGAATAAGGTCAATCAAATCTCAAAAAGAGAAACATATTGGATATATACTCTCAAGACCTTAACCCCTAATGGGCTAAACATCGATATAGATCTTGGTTCTTTTCTGAGAGAGTAGCTCTGCCTATTGTGATCCCTTTTCATTATGTTCCCATTTATTGTTATGCCAATTATTAACTGTGATATGTCCTTTCTTATCATCTACATTTAATTGTTGTAGGATATATCCTCACATTATCAAGCGTGTGTACGATTTAATTTTTTACATGCAAGGTTTAATAGACTGCATGAATATTCCTCTAGATTCAATATACCCTTATAGGGCGGTTTCCAATACCTAATGTGGTTATTATATTGTGCGATTCAGTTACTTTCTCTTTCCCATTATCCTAATAAGGGCTAGTATGTGCTCTTGTATTAATGTTTCAATGTGTTCCCCTCTTTCTGCTATATTGTAAGAATTAGTCTATGTTAATATGTTTCTATCTATTATAAAATGTAGTCAAACATCTATTGTATGAATTAGTTCCTTTCTCATAATTGGAGTATGTTTGTGTATTTATCAGTTCTAAGAATTATGACATTTTCACAGTAAACATATTTAGTCAATATATATTCTGACTCTAAAGGGTTGGTACTATTATTTAAATACAGGCAGTCCTCGGTTATCCGACACAATGCGTTACTCAAAATGACGTTGGATAGCGAAACGTCTTAAAGCGAAACATGTTTTCCCATAGGAACACTGTTTAAATGAAAGGTTCCGTTCCTGAAGGCATTTTTAATGCTAAAATACACAAAATATTTTATGCAGGCAATAAGATATGCAGCACACACATAAATTATATAGTGTATATACTGTATTATATATATAATATAACATATAATATATTATATAGTACAGTATAATATAATATAATATTATATAATATTTATATTATATACACATAAACAACTTTGCAAAGCGTTGTAAGAGTGCTGGATAAGCCATTTTGGCGTTGTAAAAATGAACATAGGTATGCATTGCATAGCGTTGGATAAGCCATTCGTTGTAAAGCGAAGCGTTGTAAAACGAGGACTGCCTGTACTGTATTTTTGATTGAATGTTGATTAACTATATCTGCATACTAGTAATATTTTTTAGGAAAATTATGGTAATGAAATTTTGGATAATTATATTAGTTTACCATAATTAGTTATAAATTGTAAGTTCTCTGAATTAATGTTTCCAATATTGCCAGTCACCACTCATTAATACAATGTACTATTTTCTATTTAATTATTATGATTATATCTTATGTATGAATCAAAGTTGTATTTTTTTGAATGATAAAATAGTAGGTGTTAAATATTAAATGATTTTTCCTCATTGTTGTGTATATACATGAATAAATCCAAATTGAATTAAAAGATGAAGATCTTATCTAACGTTTCATATCTAACCAACTACAGACAATATACCTCCATGTGCATATAAAATAATGTTCAAATTAATTATGCAAGTTTATTTCCTATCTATAAGACATAAATAGATTAATTTTAACATCAAAGATTATAATAAGGTTTACATTTATATATTGTTATTAAGATGTTCTTGTGTGTTATACAACATTAACAATAGCACTGAGGTAAATTGAATGTTATTGAAACAATGCTAGACTCTTATATATTCTGCTATACTGCTGCGGCAGAGTTTATTCGAGCATTTGCCCGTTCTCTGCCGCAGCAGTAGCCTGGCGCGCGCCCAAGAGTGACGGGCGCGCGCCGAAGCAGCGGAAGAGCGCCCTCCGATCGGGGCGCTCTCCCTACCGCTGCCGGGTCCGCCGGGTCCCCCGGAACCCCCTGCCGCTGTCCCGCGATCGCGGGACACCAGGGCTCCCTCGGGGAGCCCCTGGACGCGCGTGCAGGGGGCGCACGCTCCCGATGACGCGTGACCGCGCGTCTATGACGCGCGGCACGCCGAGGGGCGGCCACTAGCAAGCCGGGAGATTTCCCGGCTTGCGGTACCGACCACACTCGGATAAAGTGTGTCGGTACTGTATACCAATTAATATGGTTAATTTTGGTCAAATGATGGGATTCCCACATTTCATACTAATAATAGATATCCATATTTGAATTGATTCAGCTATATACTTTTCAGTACTCCATATTATCTAAACCATGTCCATTTAGTGTTTTAATTGATGTTTCAATTAGTAATATTATCATGTGTTGATGATTAGAACTGTAGAGGAGGTGCCTATATAAAGATAGGGAGAGTCAGTCTTTCATTGAACCCCTGACGAAGACATTATATGTTGAAATGCGTAGGGTTACTCAGTTGAAGAGAGGTACACCGTTGGCAAGTCTTTTTTCCCCGATCCGAGCATCTGCTTTACAATCAACTAGACTGCTACCATTTGCAGTAGTGATCGGACAACACACAGTGCAGTTTCTAAGTGGAACGTCTCGTGAGACGTGAAGTGACTCCCCCACGTGATGCGGAAGCGGTGAGTGTGGAGGAAGCAAGCCGCATACACGGAGACGCCGAACTCACGGAAGCCCAATCGGCAAGAAAGGAGGAGACAGAGGTAGAGGGTCAAGTTGCGGTTTGGGGATTCAGAACTGTGATATGCAGTGATACAAGAGAAGGGGTGAGTGAACCGAGAGGACACGGAGAAGGAGAAAAGGTTGAGCTACTTCCCTCCCTTCCCACAAGTGTCCTTTCTTACCCCCCCGCCCCCTCCATATTCTCCCCTCCCTCTCTCGCAGCAGTGTTTGAATGCTGACCAGAAGATCACAATAAACAAATCTCCCACCACCCAGAAGAACATCACGGGGGGGTAAGGAGACGCACTTCGATTGTAATTTCTGTGTGAATTATATCCTATACTATAGGAACTTTTCCCTACGGATCCAACAGGTTGTTCAAAGTCTTTTTAAAGGCTTGGATACATATTGGGACATTTATTCCAACTATATTATTCAGTGTTATCCTCTCTCAACTAAACATTAATGTTTTTTATTTCTGTACTTGAGGAAGTTTTATAATAAATGTGATTTTTAAAAGACTACTACCCATCCTAATATATTGGCTTAATTACCTTCATTATTCCTTCCATAGTGAAACTATCTACAGTCTCAATGAATGCAGTTACAATTCCCTTTCCCAGTTGGATAGTGACATTGTGTTTCGGGATCCCCATCAACTAAAGTGCCTCATTATTGTTCAAATATAGTGTGGATCTATATATTTTTTCACATTCCTGTTCTCTTCCCTATTGCGCCTAGGTCATCTTCACCAATATATATATATATTTTAAATTCATTTGACCTTAAACACTCTCTGCGGAATGACTCGTGCAACGTGGGAGGGTAATGTGTGCGCAGCTGTCACAGGCCAGGTGGGATCAGCCAAATGATTGTGCTAACATGATTTAAATTTAACAGGCATGCCTTACAAATCCGTGAGCACATAATAATAAAAGAAAATTCCAAGACAGGAAGCACAGTTCCCTGTACTTCAAAACTCCTTTCTTGTTTTTATGGAGGCTGTTTTGATGTTACAAAATGAATGTGTTTTTGCCTATACTCTATTAGGAATACTGAACAATGAAGTACAATATACCAAAGTTAAGAAACAATTGGTTAGAAAAGGCCAAGCTCCAGATCCCTTCACAGTTGGAGGTGGTTGAAACGCATTGTTCAGCTTTGTAACCCACACAGATCATGTATCAATATCAAAATGCTGTTATGTCACAGTTTATGTTTGCAAATGCATTTAATGCTTATGGGGCCACAAGCTGCAGGGTTTTCACTTTCATATGGGATTACAGTACCGACACACTTTATTCGAGTGTGGCCGGTACCCCAAGCCGGGAGATTTCCCGGCTTGCTAGTGGCCGCCCCTCGACGCGCGGTCACGCGTCTTCGGGAGCGTGCGCCCCCTGCACGCGCGTCCAGGGGCTCCCCGAGGGAGCCCTGGTGTCCCGCGATCGCGGGACAGCGGCAGGGGGTTCCGGGGGACCCGGCGGACCCGGCAGCGGTAGGGAGAGCGCCCCGATCGGAGGGCGCTCTTCCGCTGCTTCGGCGCGCGCCCGTCACTCTCGGGCGCGCGCCAGGCTACTGCTGCGGCCAAGAACGGGCAAATGCTCGAATAAACTTGGCCGCAGCAGTATAATGTTGCCTCCTCTTTGGGAACTACTATTTCAGTTAAGGGGTTAATGGTCTTAATGGGTTAACTGTGTGGAATCACTCAGGTTACTCCCCTCCCCATCATGTGATGTAGGATGACTATGCAGAAGGGATAGCCACTCTCTTGTATGTTTTGTGACCTGTGATGTCACTATAGGGGAGTGTAGAGGGTATATACCCTATGTTCTAAGGAAAAATTGGGGAATAAACCCAGAACTGATGCTCCTAAGTATGATAAGATAGAAAAGAATCTTTAAAAATACTTATATAGTATTCAGGTTGTCAAAGGCAATGCTGTGATAAACCATGAGCATAAATGGAGCATATGGAACCCAATGCACGTGTGGCTATGTAACCGGGTAGAGGGTGAATATAGTAGGGAAGGGGGAAGCTATCCCTACCGGAGCACTCCCAGCAACGAGAACCGCCCGATGAGAAAGAACTCCCCAGCCCCGCAACCCCCAACTATTCCTGGTATACCACACTGGGTCTATAAAAGCCCAATAATAAGGATTACTCACATCAAGAAGAGCAGCATCATATTGAGCCCATAGCGTGCTCCAGCTGGGATAACAAAGTGAAAGTAAAAAAGAATGGAGGGCGGGCACTGCTAACCTGGTAGTAAGGAACTAAACACAGTCTCCAAAAAAGTGAGGTTTATTCACATGAGGTGAACAGATGAATAAACCTCACTTTTTTAGAGATTGCGTTTAGTTCTTTACTACCAGGTCAGCAGTGCCCACCCGCCATTCTTTTTTACATACCCTATGTTCTAGAGGCAGGTTCTTCAGAGTTCTGACTGGGGGTCCTCACTGTGAGTCCTGTAAATAAGTTTTTGTGTATAGCTAAGTGTATTAAGATGTGTCGTGTCACCGTTTTTATTTTCAGTTAGGAACATACCATTTAAGTAAGCACCAGTAATAAAGACCCTTTATTGTTCTCACTATTGGAAAGGAGGAAGCATGCTCTTGATAAGGAGTTCTCAGTATAGTAACTCATGAGTATGTTTGGACAGGCCAAACCGGAAGGTTCCTTCATCATTCCTTAACACATAGGTATGGAGAAAGTATGTAGTACACAGTAGCCGGTTGCTAAATCAAGGGCCTAAAGTTTAGAAATTGTGTTTAAAATACGATCATTGTTTTTATGATAGTTCAATGCAATTCCTGTGTCTGTGCTGATCTACAAAGAGCGCTTAATTGGGGGACTATCACTGATGGCTCACTAAAGTGGTATATGTCTTGTGTATAATGTATACACTGTTCACTTATGTAACTGTATTTGTAACCATGTATTATTTGTCATCTTAACTCTGTGCCCAGAACATACTTGAAAACGAGAGGTGACTCAATGTATTCTTTCTGGTAAAACATTTTATAAATAAATAAATAAAAGTGAAATATATAACGTTTAGAAGTCTGCAGACAATAGCTCAATCATGGTCTGTCAGCCTCAAAGAAAACCTTAACATTCTTGAAATATCCCCTGTCAATCACAGAGAGAGGTGACAAACAGGTCCCCACTTAGCTGGAGGGCTATATTAAAAATGAGGATATCATGGGATGACATTGATTCTCAAGAATAGCGTATAGATATTCAAAACACTTGCAATTAGACGGATGCAATAAGGCCAACCCCTTCATGTTTGGGAGGTTTCAAGAGACAGATAACCATTTGTTGCTCAAATTGAGGAGCAAGCCTGTCAAAATGAATATTGTTACATTCAGCAAACTTGCCTCAACTTATTACTTATGTAATAATCGGTTTCTGTAACCTAAGCACTGTATTGTTATATATAGAGGTAACCCCTGTGTCTGCTATCAGCACAGGACATGGTCCCTTTAAGAATTAAATTCCACTGGACCATATAACTGTGGTTAGCCAGTGGAATGACAGTTGGGGACAGTTGGAAAGGGAGCTGAGGGAGTGAAGGTGTGCAGGCCCATCCTACCCAGATGGTGGGACCTCTAAGAGAGAGGAAACTGCAGAGAGAGAGAGTTGCCCAACTGGACCAGTGCATGCAGCAGGGACCAGCAGAGACCAGGACCTGACAGTGCAGAGGGAAGCAGGCAGATAGAGGCTACTACAGAGAGAAATTAGGGAGCCAAGGAATTACACCAGGTTGGAGTGGGTGAGCTAACCCACAAAGGATAGAAACTACAGTTATATTGCCATCCCAGCTTGATCTTTGTGAAGCACCAGGCCTGCAACACACACACAGTTTATGAGCTCCAGCGATTGTGCTAGCACACAAGGATCTACAAGCCAGTATCCCATGATTGGGAGGCCGGACAGAGATAAAAGTTATTACTTGTTTGCGCAGCGTTCGCACTGTTGCCATCACAGTTTCATCTTTGTGAAGCACCAGGCCTGCAACACACACACAGTTTATAAGCTCCAACGATTGTGCTATCACACCAGGATCTACAGGCCAGTGGGAGGCTGGACAGAGATAAAAGTTATTATTTGTTTGCGCACTGTTGGTATAGTTTGTTTAAGTATATATGTGTATGGAGTGATTCTGAGATTAAGAATCACCGTACTGATTCATATGAGATATGTAACACCACAAATTATAGCTATATGAGTATACAAAGCTTGTTATAATTCATTACCACTGTGTTGTGTCACTACAGTCTCACACAACATATACCACACCCTATAAGAATTAAACAGTAACCCATACATGGGCGTCCGCAGAAATTTTTTCAGGGGGGGGGGGGGCATAATTTTAACGGCTAGTGCCGGCGTAAAAGTGGTGGTGAGTGCACTGTGGCGAGCGAGCCCGACCAGCATAAGGGGGGTTCTCCCTCCCGAGAAAATTTTGAAAAAAAGAGTGTGCAAATGGTGCATTTTCAAGCAAATTTGAGAGAGCTTGAAGGTTAATAAAGCAATTGTGAAAGTGTAGTTATGACATCAAAAATGAGCAGCTACTCAGGGTTGCAGAAACTGGTGGGTGCCTGGAGATCTTGCATGTCACTCTGGCGCTTAAGTGCAGAAATTCCAGCCGTACTACTACTTTTTAAGGCTGCTTCTCTGCGCAGGATCCTCCGACATGATGTGTGCCAGGTGGGGCACAAGAAAAAGAAATGGGGATCATTAAATACTCTGTTCATCACCGGGCTGGCGGTATTGAATAAACTGTGGGTTGTAGATGAGCTGCAGGGAGTTGAAAAATCCCTTTAAAGTTCTCCTGCTAGGAGATCCAAGCTTTCCTTTCATAAAGCATAGTTATATTGGTAAGATGAGATTTGTGAACTTCAAATAACTCACCTACAATGCACTATTTATTGTATACAGCCCTGTATGCAGTAATAGAAACTAGAAAAAGGAAAAAGTGTATGTGTGTGGCACAAATGGTGGGTGTGTGGGTGGGTGGGTGGATATATATACTTCTAATAAAAAAAAGACCCTTCAGTACTGCAAAACCAACTCTTTTTCAAAAAAGCAAGGAAAACAGAATATTTTCTTTATATAACCCTCACCCAATAGGGTTTCCCCTTGGTGGCATGCTTCATCATTGGGTCCATCCCGTTCCGCTGCGGAACGGGGCGTGTTGCGACCTACAAGCTATGTGGGGGCACTTATTAGTATGACTGTACACACACACACAATATATATACTGTAGTGCCAGATTTCACTTGCCACAGCACTAGATTGTACCCACAGCAGCAGATTGCACCCAAAACACTTGCCACACAGCACCAGTTATAACCCCACAGCACTTGCCTTAGCATTGGATGGCATCCACATCATTCACCAGATATAATCCCACATCTTCCGCTCCCCCGTTTTTCTGAGTGCTTGCTTGCTTTCCCTCGTTTTTCACTGTCTGCTTCTCCTTGTTTTTTCAACAACACACAAGACACAGTGCAGGGTTTTTTCTATCATGTGCTCCCTCTCTCTTCCCATCTTTCTTTTTCCATCCATAGTAGCATCATGCTCCTTTGTCTCTCTTTTGCTGTATCTATTTTACTTTTACTCTCTCGCTGCTCTCTCACTCTCACCCTGCCCCTGTCTTGCTTTTTCCATAATATTTCTCCATTCTCTCAGAATCTTTCTCACACTCTATTCAGCTCAGCTTAATAAATACCCACCATGATGCACGTGGTGGCACTGGCGCCCAGCGAAACGTCATGTTGTCTTTGTACCCTAATTTTCAAATTGTTGCCAATTCCAAATGCTACCTCCTGCCCCCTGAGGCAACAAAACTACTGTGGTCTGTGGATTATTGAATTCAGATTTCAGAACTAATTGCACTCTACTCTGCAGAGTGCCGGGGCCGCCGGGGCCTAATGCGCAGAGAGAGTGCTGCTGCCTGCGTCTTCACTCTTCAGCAGACTCTCTGAACTGTGAGCCTGCGCAGATTGACGACGAGTCAGAGGAGGCGGGAGCATGATGGGCGGGAGGCCGCGTGATGAGTGTGGAGGTCAGAGTCGGACCATGATTGGTCTGACTCAGGGACTGGGTCATCAAGGGACGGCGGCAGCTCTCTCATTGGTAGCGCTCAGCTACCAATGATGAGTGGACTTGTTGGCACTGGTGCCGCCGCAGCTCAATGGCGGGGCCGGCCGCGGCACAGATTAGTCCCGACTTGGGAATGAGGCGGCTCTCCCGGAGTCTGTTTTTGGCATTTATAGCGCCGTTAACATACTGTACAGCGCCCAGGGCCACCAACAGAAATCATGGGGCTCAGGACAAATTAAAGGAGCAGCCCCCCCCCCTCCGCCACAACTCATAGCGTACCTACCAACTTTTACTTAACTATTTTCTTCTTATTGTAATACGGAAAAAAACCATTACATTTCAATCTGTTTATTATACCCCCACAATACATATAAAAATACACCCCCACCCCCCCAATACATATATAGGTCCAACCCCACACATCAATAAGATAATGAATAACATTTGGCAAACACTTCACTACAAGAAGATAACAGCTTACATTAATGACTGGGGTCGGGGCAGGAGGCTGGCACAGGGGGAGCTAGGATGGCGGGCGCGCTCGCCACGGCGTTTCCCCTCCGTAACACGTTGGATGCCACTCATCTCACCCCTGCAGGTCGGACACCCTGCGCAAGCGCGCCAAGACCTCTGCGTATGCGCATGGGCAGTGCTTGACTGTGTGTGTGTGTGTGTGTGTGTTTTGGATGAATGCACTAATCTAGAAAAAAAAACAGATATGAATGACTAATTTCCTGAACCCCTTAACCAGTGTCTGGATGCCCCCGATGCACATTTTTCAAAGGCAGCAATCCCGACCTGGGATCTTACCTGATCTGCAGTCCCTCAATGTCCAGGTACCCTCATGATACATACTGGAGGGGAGGTGTTCCCTACCTATCTTCTGGGTTAGGGGGGATTCCTCTGTCTCCCGTGTGAAGTTTGAGAGTCAGATCTGGAAGAAAGCAGTATAGGTTATTTCGGTGTAGGTATAGGACAGTAAGATATATAGGGTAAATAAGATATCCAGATCCAGAGTGTGAGACAAAGAGAGTGAGACAGGGTGACAGAAAGAGCGAGACAAGGTGACAGAGAGAGCGAGACAGGGTGACAGAAAGAGGGAGGCAGGGTGACAGAGAGAGGGAGGCAGGGTGACAGAGAGAGGGAGACAGGGAGACAGGGTGGGTAGGTGACTGACTGGAGACAGGGTGGGAGACATGGGGGGAGGTCCAGGGGAGGCCATGGGGGGCCAGAGGAGGTCCAGCAGAGGCCATGGGGGGCCAGAGGATGCCATGGGGGGGGGGCAGAGGAAGCCGTGGAGGCCAGAGGAGGTCCAGGGGAGGTCGTGGGGGGACCAGGGGAGGCCATGGGGGGACCAGGGGAGGCTGTGGGGGGTACAGGGGAGGTCGTGGGAGGATAAGGGGAGGCCATGGGGGGACCAGGGGAGGCCATGGGGGGACCAGGGAGGCCGTGGGGGGACCAGGGGAGGTCGTGGGAGGATAAGGGGAGGCCGTGGGGGGACCTCTGGAGGCTGTGGGGGGACCAGGGGAGGTCTTGGGGGGACCAGGGGAGGTCGTGGGGGGACGAGGGGAGGCCATAGGGGGACCAGGGGAGGCCGTGGGGGGACCAGAGGAGGTCTTGGGGGGACCACTGGAGGCCATGGGGGGACCAGGGAGGCCGTGGGGGGACCAGGGGAGGTCGTGGGAGGATAAGGGGAGGCCGTGGGGGGACCTCTGGAGGCCGTGGTGGGACCATGGGAGGTCTTGGGGGGACCAGGGGAGGTCATGGGGGGACCAGGGGAGGCCATAGGGGGACCTTAGGAGGCCGTGGGGGGACCACTGGAGGCCATGGGGGGACATGGGGAGGCCGTGGGGGACATGGGGAGGCTGTGGGGGGACCTCTGGAGGCCGTGGGGGGACCAGGGGAGGCTTTGGGGGGACCATTGGAGGCCATGGGGGGACCAGGGGAGGCCGTGGGGGGACCAGGGGAGGCCGAGGGGGGGCCAGAGGAGACCAGGGGAGAGGCATGGGAGGACATGGGACATTGCTTACCTGCTCTATGCGGAACAGAAGAAATAGCGGCTTCACAGCTCAGAGCCTGGCTGCGAGCCAAAAAAAAATCCTGGCAAAGCACCAGGCAATCAGTTTGGGGGGGGGGGGGCAGGGGAATTGTAGGGATCGTCAGCGGGTACAATCTGGTTGTGTCAGCACTGCGCACAGGGATTGTTTTTTTGATGGGCACGGCCAGGACTGCGAGTGATCCAGGGGGGGGCAAGCGCCCCCCCCTTGCCCATCCTGTGGACGCTCATGAACCCATAGGACTTAGGCATTCACCTCAGTGACAGGCCATATAATCTGAGGTAAAATAAAGAGAGGTTACATACAGTGTATATATATATATAGAGGGAGAGAGAGAGAGAAAACAAACAGGCACACACCTAGTGTAGTACTGTAAAAAATATATATTTGGGTGACATAAACATAGACAAACGCCTACTCACAAGGATAGCAATATTAGGTGCATGTATGAGAAAAGATCTCAATCGCCAGCCTCACGACACGCTTGATACACCTTGTGATTTCGCCGTCCTCCGGTGTCCTCCGACACTGCTCCTCCATGTAATGCGGAAGCGGAACATTGTCCCTCTCAGTGCTCGGGTAAAGCAGTCCCTCCGGAAACAGCACCGTCCAAGGCTTGTGCCACCAGACGTCAGCACTTAGTCTCTGGGAGCCTCAGAAGTAGGTAAATCAGCTAACACACTTCTCAAGGTCTCTGCTCATGTGAGTGAAAGCCACACAATAAAACCACGCCCTACGCGTTTCGTCATACAGATGACTTCATCAGGGGTACCTGGCATTCTGTCAATTAGTGATATGCGCTCCAACATTTAGATCCAATCTTGGTATAAATCCTTAAATCCTTAAATGAAGTGTAGAAAATAGGTTATGGGGCTAGTGAGGTATGTATTCATTGACATTGCATATACCACATATCAGGAACTCTGACCCTGAAGGCTGAAATATGAAGAAAATCAGACCTACAGCCTCATTGGGAGAGTCCAAAGGTAGGTAGGAAAAGAATAGCTACTCACAATTCGTATTGCCCCAGTCCTGTAAATCTTGATGGGCGTGCAACCAGGAGAATGCAGAGAGATCCAAGGGAAAATACTCCAATGCACAGCCCTGAACAGAGTGGGTCCCACACCAAAAGACTAATAAAAATATGTCAAGTACTATATTGTTCCATAGTTACAAAATGGAGGTAGGTACCCTCCTACGCGTTTTGGGCAATCCGCTCTTTATCAAGGATCCACCCTCATTGATAAAGGGCGGATTGCCCAAAACGCGTAGGAGGGTACTGTCGCGGCCAAGTTTATTCGAGCATTTGCCAGGTCTCGGCCGCTACAGTAACTGGGCGTGCGCCGGGGTGTCCCGGGCGCGCGCCGAAGCCTCGGAGGAGCGCCCTCCGATCGGGGCTTCCCCCTCTCCTCTCCGGGTCCCCCGGAACCCCCCACCGCTGTCCCCCACATCGCGGGACACCAGGGCTCCCTCGGGGAGCCCTGGGCACGCGTGCAGGGGGCGCAGGCACCTGATGACGCGTGACCGCGCATCGGTGACGCGCGGCACGCTGAGGGGATTCGGCTAGCAAGCCGGGACATCTCCCGGCTTGCGCACCTAGCCGCAGTCAAATTAAATGTGTCGCCACCGTACCTACCTCTGTTTTTTTTAACTATGGAACAATAAAGTACTTTACATATTTTTATTAGTCTTTTGGTGTGGGACCCACTCTGTTCAGGGCTGTGCGTTGGAGTATTTTCCCTTGTACCTGGCATTCTGGACTGTTGTTCTACTATTGTTCCTGCAAGGGGTGAATCACTGCCTCTGGCAGTACCTTGTAGGTGGAGGCACTGCACCAACCACAAAGAGCATCCTATACCCCAAGCTACTACATCTGCGGAGACTAGGCCTCCTGGGAACCAACAAGTGAGCACCAAAGCGCCACTAACACCTATCTAACAGCAAATCTCCTGAGTGGGGGGGGGGGGGGGGGAATAGGGGTGTTACATATATATAGAGAGACTAGATAAAGAATGTGAAAACTCTTCACAGTATTCTGTTAATATGGAGACATTGCAATTAAAGCAACAAAAAGTGTGGAGGATTATCCGTTAGAAATACAGACTAACTCCACTAAAGAAACCCCTTTAGTAGTGCACTCTCCTAGATAATATAATTATGATATAGAGCAACAGGACTGGTCTTAGGGTGAAATAACGAGGATGGTGATAAGTATAATTGAACTAATATGTAGAAAGACCCCTCAAAAGAGTTGTTTGAGCAAACTGTATGCGTGAACTATATCCACTAGCTTCCTGATTATGGATTCATAGCGGAACCATGGTAATCTGCTTAATTAATTTCTTTTTGAATGGTATCTGTCACCTATATGTAACCCAATAATCAGTGGTTGACAAATCACCCAAAAATCTACTCACCGAACCAAAAAATCTACTCGCCACCAGAGGGTGAGAGACAGAGGGTGAGAGACAGGGGGTGACAGAGAGTGAGGGTGAGTGACAGGGGGTGACAGAGAGTGAGGGTGAGAGACAGGGGGTGACAGAGTGAGGGTGAGAGACGGGGTGACAAAGAATGAGGGTGAGAGACGGGGTGACAGAGAGTGGGGGTGAGAGACGGGGTGACAAAGAGATGGGGTGAGGGGGTGACTGGGTGAGAGGGTGAGGTGACTGACTGGGTGATTGGGGGGGGGTACTTCTGGTGTCCTGCACACAAACTCTCTCTCCCATACACACACTCTCGCTCACACACACACACACACACACACACACACACACACACACACACACACACACACACACACACACACACACACACACACACACCCATACACACACACCCACACAGTCTCTCTCCCATACACACACACACACAGTCTCTCTCCCATACACACACACACAGTCTCTCTCCCATACACACACTCTCTCTCCCCCACACACACACATACACACTCTCTCTCCCATATATACACGCACACACACTCCCATACACACACACAGTGGACAGGAGGAGGGGGGAGAGTGGAACGGCCGGCGATCCGATCAGGCGGCTCCCCATCTCCTGACCCAGGAGCCAGCCAGTCACGTCTGCAAACCACCACCCCAACCCCCCGCACCCATCTCCCCCCCCCACGCCGATCTCCCGCCCCGCACGGGCAACCAAGGGAGCGCTGTGGGCAAGGGGACCGGAGGGAAGGGAGTGCCGGGGAGGGAAGGGAGTGCCAGGTAAGGGAGCACCGGGGAGGGAAGGGAGTGCCGAGGGAAAGGGGGGACCTGGAATGAACATCACCCGCTGGGTTATCGTGAAGCCGCAGCAACTTTCTAAACAAGAGAAAAAGGGAACTTGCCACTTCCCACCAGGGGGGCAGCCAGCCACGGGGACCAAGGGCAGAGGTGGGGCACCGTGCTCGAGCAGCACACACGCATGAGTGTACACGTCCTGGCAGCTCCAAGACGTGGCACAACCGATCAGCCAATCAGGGAGGGGGATTTTTATTTATTTAATTTTTTTTCGAGCAGGGGAATTTTTTTTGCTGAGCAGGTTAAATCTAACTGGCCATGGGCCAATTTCCACTCGCCCTGGGCGACCGGGTTTGTCGAACACTGCCAATAATCATGCAAATGCTATTTGTTTTTTTTGGTCTGAGGAGGGACTGCTACTTTAATGCATTGTTAACATCATCTTACCCCGATTCTCACCAAATCTCCCTGTGTACAGGCATGACTTGTCTACAAAATTCTGTATACAGCTTTGCAAACACTGCAGTACTCTGTAAGAAAATAAAATCTAAATTGATCAAAGGCAGGTTTTCTTTCATATTTCCATACATTCCATAGTACAAATATCAAAGGCCCAAATAGAATCACATGTTCAAAATGTATTTTTGTATTATATTAATCTTTAGTAAGACCACACCTTGAACAAGGAGTACAGTTTTTGGCACCACTCTATAATAAAGATATTATGAAACTAGAAAAAATGCAGAGTAGAGCCATCAAATGAATAAGGGATGGAAGGTCTGTTTTTATGAGGGAAGGCTAATTAAATTAGATTTGTTTCTATTAGAAAAGAGGCGTCTAAGAGGGGATATGATAACTATATACTAATATATTTGGGGTCCATACCAGGAGCTTTCAAAAGAACTATTCATCCCAAGGACAGTACAAAGGACTCAGGGTAATCCCTTAAGGTTGGAGGAAAGGAAATATCACCAGGAACAAAGGAAAGGGTTCTTTATACTGTAGTAAGGGCAGTTAAAATGTGGAATTCATTACCCATGGAGACTTTGATGGCAGATACAATACTGTATCTTGGAGAGAAAAAAAGCTAGAACATATTTTTAGAAAAGTAAGGTGTATACCAAATAAGTTAAAATGGGAAGGATTTTGATCCAGGGAGAAATCTAATTTCTATTATTGGAGTCAGGAAGGAATTTATTTTTCCATTTATAAGACAACATTGGGTGATGTTTCACTGGGGTTTTTTGTTTGCCTTCCTCGGGATCAAAATAGGATAAGTTTCTGTCGTCTAAATTTAGCATAGGTTGAACTCGATGGAGATACAGTACAGAGTATGTCTTTTTTCAACCTCATCTACTCTATAACTATGTATCTATGTATCTATGTGACTATGTAACACTATTAAGATAAAATGACCAAACATAATCTCTACATCATTTAATTGTGTTGTGTAATCCCCCCTTTGTCAATTATGTATTTATCCTTCCAGTTTTTCTATTTTAAGAAAGTGTTTAGCTCAAATCTGTCACGTGTTATTGCTTACTGGTATAAAGAACTGCATTAACACAATGCTGCAGGATTAATTTTCAGTTCTAACATAAAGTACATAATTATGACAAAAAAAAAAGAAAATAAATATAAATCAAATATCTTTATAATCTCATGGTTTAAAAAAAAGCATATTTAAATTGACTATAACATTATTTGCATGGCTGATCAGTGATGTAAAATAATCCATTTCACTGCATCATTCCAATTTTTCCAAGAAATCAGGAAACAGTAAAGGTTAAAGCCATGAAATGTCTGCTGTTTCATTTATAGGTCCCGTGTGTTCGTTTAATGTTTCTAGGGAACTCAAGCTCTTTCTTTATTCTCAGAATCAATTTTCTAGGAAATAGCAAGTGCTAGGGCAGCATGTAGAAGGCACAGCAGCTCTCTCCGTTTACAACAGATGAGTCAACTGTCGTGTTTTACATATAACAATGTTAACTGTATGCACATACAGTACAAACACACACACACACACACACACACACACAATACACTTACAGTATGATGTGCTGTGTAAATGTTTTCCTTGCAATTCTTGTCCATAGAAAAAAATACAATGCGTAAAACATGGGCAGAGTATGACATAAATAGAAGATCAAAGTGTCATGCAAAATTTCGAATGAGAGAAGATGTATGCTGATATTATGCAAAAATAATGCAAATTAAGAAAAAACATTTTATAACCTGCGAACCTATGCTCTGTTCTCTGGGAAAATAAGACTAATCACAAAAATGATTACTTAATGAATACGTATGGAGGTTTGATTAATCATTGTGCGGTTCTTGCGTTTTCGGAATTGCAGAGAATATTCATATATTAAGACAGATTTTTTTTCCCCCAGTAAGTGCATAGTGCTACAGTATATTAAATCATCAGGCAAATAAATTACAGGTACACTGGCGACACACTTTATTCGAGCTCGGCTAGTCCCACGAATTCGGGTATACCCGGGTGTATTGAGGTTTGTGACTGTTTTCTGCCCGAGTGCATTGGGTTATTTTAGAGGCAGGGATTGAAGCATTTTATTCCCGCTGGCTGCAATACTGCACAGTATATATATATATACTGCATTACAATTCATGAATTTATGCCATCTGGTAGACACGCGAAGCATTGCAGTCTATTAAATCCTAATCATTATCATTTAACAGATCAGCCGCCCGTCAGCCAGGCATGAACCCAGGCTGGGAAGGCAAATGCAACGGGGCTTGTCAGAGGTGAGGAGCGGCGCATTCCAGGTATCTGCCAGGTACATACTGGGTATTTGCTCGAATAAAGTGTGTCGGTGCAGTAACACTGAAGTTTAGCGCAGCTCAATCAGATGTCACAGTTTATTCCCCCTTCTTAGCATTGAACCTGCATTTCCAACAACCAAAAGCATGTTATCCTATGACCCATTCTAGAGATTATTTCTTGCATTACGTTTTTGATATGATGTAGAAATTACATCATATTCACTACCACATACAATAACAGTGGTGAGACGTTTCAGTCCAAGTAAAATGTTAAATAACTGAGAAGCCAAAAATGGCAGATATGAAAAAAAAACAGGTCTGTAAAGGGTAAGAACAATTTCATTTTAAGAGAGGGTGCTAGCTCCACTGGTGAAGGTAACACACCAAAATAGTGTAATTACAACATATCAATGTCAGCACTCACACCTGCATCATTAAGTGTTACACTGAGCCAGCAAATGATTACCACATGTTATATTTGCATAGATGGCGGCAGGACAAAATATTGTTTAAGGGCTGCACAAAAAAACTAAATCATGCAGTCATTTGGATGCTGAGTGAAGCACTCATTGATGCAGACATGAAGATATACATGTAAAAAAAATCCCCAGTTGGTACTCTAATATATTTTGATGAATAACATTATCTACATTCAGCAAGAAGGTTTCTAATAAACTATGTATTGTAGGAAATGGATAAACATCCTTAGTGCTAGGGAAGCATGTACTGGATCTTAGCATTACTTTATATGCATCCCAGTACACTTTGTAACATATTACAAGGCTTCACCTTATGCAAAATTAAGCTTTGATTAATGATTTAAGAAAACAAAAGTCACCTTCATTAGGTCAACATGTACTAATGAAGGATAACTATTTAATGGGATACCTGTAGCTGCTCAAAACTATCGTACACATATACAGTATATATACCATTCTTACAACTAATCTTGATAGGTTTAAATGAATAATATGATATAAAATAAAAAGTGTCAATAACCAATATTTACCCAATTGAATATGCCACTGACATTGGTTTCCATTGGTGCTTTGAGGCACTGCACCATTAAGGATAGTACATACTGTATCTCATTCCTAAAAAGCCATTGGTATGGATGTAATTAGGAGGTCTAATTTTCTCTTGAAAATGTAGTCATGTTTATCCCTTTATCATCATCTTTTGATGAGAAGATCCGTGCTCAAGAGCAGAGTAATGATGGGAAAATCTAACTGGACCCTATGGTGGGTGATGATCCAATCAATATGTAGTATTATTAAATGTAACCTTATCCAGTTGGAATTTCATTCGTGTAACAAAATCATATCTGAAGAGGAGATTACACAAGCGCTCCTCAAATTAAAACTAAGCAGCCAATGTGGACCTCACTTACTACAATCTAGGTTCCTACGACTTGGTGCCCCAGTCATTGCCAAACCAATTTCTTCCATAGTCAACTCTATCCTGTCTGCAGGCCATATCCCTAAGACCTGGAAAACTGCCAGAGTTGTCCCAATCTTCAAAAGTGGGGACAAAAACACTGTCTCAAACTACAGGCCAATCTCCCTTCTCCCAATTCTATCCAAAGTAATGGAAAAATGTGTCCACTCCCAATTAAGCGATTACTACACCAAGACAAATTTCCCTAGCCAATTCCAATCTGGCTTTTGCCCCAAACACTCCACCGTAACTACCCTGCTAAAAGTTTGCAATGGAATCCAGTGTGGAATGGAACGGGGACAACTCATTGGTGCAGTATTCCTAGATTGTTATCCTGCTTAACAAACTCCAGAGCTCTGGAATAGGGAAGCATGCTTTAAACTGGTTTCAGTCCTACCTATCAGGTAGATCCCAACATGTGTCCATCTCAGGCTCTAACTCAACCCCCTGGATATCACCTGTGGTGTCCCGCAGGGCTCTGTTCTGGGGCCCCTACTCTTCTCAGTGTTCATTAATGATCTTCCCACAGCTTGTAAGGAAGCCTCAATACACATGTATGCAGATGACACAATCCTATATGCACACAGCCATAGCCTCTCTGACCTTCAACACACATCCCTGCGAAATGCTCAAAGAACTAGATTGTCATCACTAGAGTCTAGGTGCAAAGTTCACCTTTCCTGTCTTGCCTTTAAATTCTTTATGGGCAAGCTACCCAGCTATCTGAACAAGCTCCTCACCTCTACCACATGCAGAACTTATCATCTGACATCAGACTCCAAAAGACTGTTCATGGTCCCAATGCTCAACAAAGTATCCAGCCGTTCCTCCTTCTCTTACCGTGCACCCCAAAACTGGAACAACCTACCAGAGACTCTCACATCCACCACCAGTTTAAGTTCTTTCAAATCTAAGGCTGTCTCACATTTTAATCTGGTCTGTAACTGTTTCATACGCACATAATATATATTTTCTTTAACTGTGCATGCAATGTCTTGTATATAATGTATACCCTGTTCATTTATGTAACTGTATTTGGACCCATGTATTATTTGTCTTAACTCTGTGCCCAGGACATACTTGAAAACGAGAGCTAACTCTCAATGTATTACTTCCTGGTAAAATATTTTATGAATAAATAAGTTCTCATTCTCTAAGTTAAAAAAACTTCTAAATTCTATATTGTGAACTTATATTGTCTTTTCTGTACAAGGTAACATTTATTAAGAAAGACCTACTAGGATTCCCGTAGGGAGCTACAGTAATCGGATTAATACCAAAGATGATCTTGAAGCAACAACGGTACACCTATGTAGATCAACTAAGTTAATGTACCTCCATTCGAGTATTGAGTGGGCACTGATGGAAGAACCATATTCATGTATGTCTGATATAAAAAACAGTGCAATATTGTCAATGTGTATGAGGGGTCCCTGTGCATGGGGACACGAATAAATGACAATGGGACTACAAAAGTTCCTGGCGACCGTTATTTTACATCCTTGCTACCTCATCGTCCAGCCACCTGAATCCAGCACCCTGAGTCGAGGTAATTCATCTTCAGTCATCAACCTTTGCACAACGATCTAAACTTCTCATGAGCTGAGCAGGGAGGGTTACATTTGAAATAAGGCCTAATGTAAATTTAAAAGTATCAAGCAAAATCTGTTGCAGAAATGGTATTCTTTGTCACAAACATTATTATAATTGGAAATACTTATAATGTACTCTGTGTGTGGAATTTCAATGGCATTAATGAAGCATATGAAAATTCACACATGTTACTGTAGTTGGGAGTGATGGCACAAAAATGAAGATCGAGGGGCTCATTCTAGTAGCTTCGATAAAATCACTGCCAAATCTAACGATTTGGCATGACCCTACCTCACGTGTGCCATTTGTGTTATCACGGTATTCAGACAATTAAGAAGAATTATCGCAAGTCACAAACCGGTGAGGTAGGAAAATGCCAATACCGCTCGTGATAGCAGTGACCTTATCTCAGCATTTTTCTAAGTTCTACCGCTGCGATCTTCCCGCAGTCTGTAAGAGCTGCACAGAGAGTGCTGCACAGAGAGAGCTGTGTGTCACTGCACAGCTCTTACAGGCGATCGCACTGTTTTTATTTTATTTGAATAACAGAGTATTGTAGCAGGGGGTCTCCGGAGCTGAACCACATTAATTTCAGGTCCGGGGGACCGCCTTCTTCCTGAGTTATAGGTCCCGGTATGGGGTGCCGATATCTCGTGTGCATTTAAATCTCCCGGTCATGTGATACGGGACATTTAAATAATGCAGGAGGAATAGGCGTGCACACAGCGTCGGCAATGACGGGAGCACTCTAGGCTAGCTCTGAGGACTCCGCTCCGATAGCGGACATCAGAGACCCCCAAACCGGCCAAATTTCCCTAAAACCACTCCACCAGCCACCGGAACCTACCAGCAGGCCTCCCCCTAAAAAGGATCGGAGGACGGCGACCCCGTCGGTCTCCCGGTTCCTTCAGAAGCCTGCTTCCCCTGTGTCTGAATAGCAAGATGGTGCCCGTGCATGCACGCATAGGCACAGGAGCAGGAACAGCAACAACAACAAGGAGGAAACTTTATCGACTCAGAACAAGAACAAGACACAGAAGAAAATACTCAAATCACCCAGAGGTTTTAAAAGACCTTTTTAAAGAGATGCAAGGTGTTTTTCAAGTCACTCTCGACGAGGCTGTTGCGGAATTTACGGCAGGTCGGACTTCCCTGACGGAACAAACTAAACTCAAAGAATTCCCACAGAGTCAAGGCTCAATGGAAGATGAGCTATTCAGATTGAACGACGAATCTAACTGACAACATCGATCTGGAAAATCGGGAAAGGAGTCAAAACCTCAGAATAAGAAATATCCCGTAAACAATCGAGCCAAGTGAGTTGCAGACCTACTTAACAAACTTAGTTATCCAAATATAATCCCGTCGCTTCTAATTAGTGATCTCCATATGGACAGAGCACACCAAGCCTTAGGTCCAAGCTTCGCGGACCTTCGGAAATGCAGGGACGTCATAGTGAAACTACACTATTACACCACCAAGGACAAAATAATGAGAGGTTATAGGAATCAAGAATTTGTGGACTTGGAAGACTCCAGAATTCAAGATTTTCAAGATCTTTCCAGATCTACAATTTCAAGAAGAAGAAACCTCCGCCCAGTCACAGTGGTTCTAAGAGACAACGAGATCCGCTATAGCTGAGCAATTCTCAATAAGATTTCCAGAACAGGCGGAGAATTTCCTAGCAGCCCTGGGTCTACACGGCCAGCAAACCGCAACATTCCCTGAAACCCAGGAGACCACTGGAAACGTCAGTGCGGAGTGAAAGAAAGGACTGTCTAGAAGCTCCGGATTTCACCCACCCAGCCTGAATGAGCCAGTCTAAGGATCCAGTCTCTATGGCTAAAAGTCGGACTAGCTGGTGGAGGAGGTTGGCGGCTCAGATTATGTGAGTTTGGAGGTAAAGAGGTTTGGAGGTTACAGTATAGAGGAGTCCCCCAGCAGAGTTTGGAGTGCCCAGAATCCTCGAGGCTCATGCCCCCACCTACTTGGTCTTCTTCTAGCCCTTTAATTTTGTTTATACACAGACCAACATTTTAAAAGTTTTGGTATCGACAATAGGCTTTTGATACTGTTGATCATGTTATCCTGCTTAACAAACTCCAGAGCTCTGGAATAGGGAAGCATGCTTTAAACTGGTTTCAGTCCTACCTATCAGGTAGATCCCAACATGTGTCCATCTCAGGCTTTAACTTAACCCCCTGGATATCACCTGTGGTGTCCCGTAGGGCTCTGTTCTGGGGCCCCTACTCTTCTCAGTGTTCATTAATGATCTTCCCACAGCTTGTAAGGAAGCCTCAATATACATGTATGCAGATGACACAATCCTATATGCACACAGCCATAGCCTCTCTGGCCTTCAACACATACTTCAGTCTGACTTTTTGAGACTCGAAAACTGGATTTCCCAAAACAAACTGTTTTTAAACACTGACAAGAGTGTAACAATGGTATTTGGGACCAAGACTAAATTTTTAAAGCTGCCATCGACTGAGCTCCAGATTAGAACCAACGCTAACACCACCCTAACCCCTGTCACTAGTTTTAAATACCTGGGCATATGGTTTGACTCCCACTTAACATTCGGGATGCACATTGATACCCTGACAACCAAGACCTATGCCAAACTAGGAACAAATCCTCCCTAAGTCTCCTGGTCAGAAAGCGTATCGCACAGCAGATGCTAATGCCAATTATTGACTATGGAGGCATAGTATGTGGCTCGGCACCTCAAACCCACCTTAGCAAACTTGACACCCTCTACAATTCAATTTGTCGTTTTGTTCTCCAATGCAACTACAACACACATCCCTGCGAAATGCTCAAAGAACTAGATTGTCATCACTAGAGTCTAGGTGCAAAGTTCACCTTTCCTGTCTTGCCTTTAAATCCTTTATGGGCAAGCTACCCAGCTATCTGAACAAGCTCCTCACCTCTACCACATGCAGCACTTATCATCTGACATCAGACTCCAAAAGACTGTTCATGGTCCCAATGCTCAACAAAGTATCCAGCCGTTCCTCTTTCTCTTACCGTGCACCCCAAAACTGGAACAACCTACCAGAGACTCTCACATCCACCACCAGTTTAATTTCTTTCAAATCTAAGGCTGTCTCACATTTTAATCTGGTCTGTAACTGTTTCATACGCCCATAATATATATTTTCTTTAACTGTGCGTGCAATGTCTTGTATATAATGTATACCCTGTTCATTTATGTAACTGTATTTGGACCCATGTATTATTTGTCTTAACTCTGTGCCCAGGACATACTTGAAAACGAGAGCTAACTCTCAATGTATTACTTCCTGGTAAAATATTTTATAAATAAATAAGTTCTCATTCTCTAAGTTAAAAAAAACTTCTAAATTCTATATTGTGAACTTATATTGTCTTTTCTGTACAAGGTAACATTTATTAAGAAAGACCTACTAGGATTCCCGTAGGGACCTACAGTAATCGGATTAATACCAAAGATGATCTTGAAGCAACAACGGTACACCTATGTAGATCAACTAAGTTAATGTACCTCCATTCGAGTATTGAGTGGGCACTGATGGAAGAACCATATTCATGTATGTCTGATATAAAACACAGTGCAATATTGTCAATGTGTATGAGGGGTCCCTTTGCATGGGGACACGAATAAATGACAATTGGACTACAAAAGTTCCTGGCGACCGTTATTTTACATCCTTGCTACCTCATCGTCCAGCCACCTGAATCCAGCACCCTGAGTCGAGGTAATTCATCTTCAGTCATCAACCTTTGCACAACGATCTAAACTTCTCATGAGCTGAGCAGGGAGGGTTACATTTGAAATAAGGCCTAATGTAAATTTAAAAGTATCAAGCAAAATCTGTTGCAGAAATGGTATTCTTTGTCACAAACATTATTATAATTGGAAATACTTATAATGTACTCTGTGTGTGGAATTTCAATGGCATTAATGAAGCATATGAAAATTCACACATGTTACTGTAGTTGGGAGTGATGGCACAAAAATGAAGATCAAGGGGCTCATTCTAGTAGCTTCGATAAAATCACTGCCAAATCTAACGATTTGGCATGACCCTACCTCACGTGTGCCATTTGTGTTATCGCGGTATTCAGACAATTAAGAAGAATTATCGCAAGTCACAAACCGGTGAGGTAGGAAAATGCCAATACTGCTCGTGATAGCAGTGACCTTATCTCAGCATTTTTCTAAGTTCTACCGCTGCGATCTTCCCGCAGTCTGTAAGAGCTGCACAGAGAGTGCTGCACAGAGAGAGCTGTGTGTCACTGCACAGCTCTTACAGGCGATCGCACTGTTTTTATTTTATTTGAATAACAGAGTATTGTAGCAGGGGGTCTCCGGAGCTGAACCACATTAATTTCAGGTCCGGGGGACCGCCTTCTTCCTGAGTTATAGGTCCCGGTATGGGGTGCCGATATCTCGTGTGCATTTAAATCTCCCGGTCATGTGATACGGGACATTTAAATAATGCAGGAGGAATAGGCGTGCACGCAGCGTCGGCAATGACGGGAGCACTCTAGGCTAGCTCTGAGGACTCCGCTCCGATAGCGGACATCAGAGACCCCCAAACCGGCCAAATTTCCCTAAAACCACTCCACCAGCCACCGGAACCTACCAGCAGGCCTCCCCCTAAAAAGGATCGGAGGACGGCGACCCCGTCGGTCTCCCGGTTCCTTCAGAAGCCTGCTTCCCCTGTGTCTGAATAGCAAGATGGTGCCCGTGCATGCACGCATAGGCACAGGAGCAGGAACAGCCACAACAACAAGGAGGAAACTTTATCGACTCAGAACAAGAACAAGACACAGAAGAAAATACTCAAATCACCCAGAGGTTTTAAAAGACCTTTTTAAAGAGATGCAAGGTGTTTTTCAAGTCACTCTCGACGAGGCTGTTGCAGAATTTACGGCAGGTCGGACTTCCCTGACGGAACAAACTAAACTCAAAGAATTCCCACAGAGTCAAGGCTCAATGGAAGATGAGCTATTCAGATTGAACGACGAATCTAACTGACAACATCGATCTGGAAAATCGGGAAAGGAGTCAAAACCTCAGAATAAGAAATATCCCGTAAACAATCGAGCCAAGTGAGTTGCAGACCTACTTAACAAACTTAGTTATCCAAATATAATCCCGTCGCTTCTAATTAGTGATCTCCATATGGACAGAGCACACCAAGCCTTAGGTCCAAGCTTCGCGGACCTTCGGAAATGCAGGGACGTCATAGTGAAACTACACTATTACACCACCAAGGACAAAATAATGAGAGGTTATAGGAATCAAGAATTTGTGGACTTGGAAGACTCCAGAATTCAAGATTTTCAAGATCTTTCCAGATCTACAATTTCAAGAAGAAGAAACCTCCGCCCAGTCACAGTGGTTCTAAGAGACAACGAGATCCGCTATAGCTGAGCAATTCTCAATAAGATTTCCAGAACAGGCGGAGAATTTCCTAGCAGCCCTGGGTCTACACGGCCAGCAAACCGCAACATTCCCTGAAACCCAGGAGACCACCGGAAACGTCAGTGCGGAGTGAAAGAAAGGACTGTCTAGAAGCTCCGGATTTCACCCAGCCAGCCTGAACGAGCCAGTCTAAGGATCCAGTCTCTATGGCTAAAAGTCGGACTAGCTGGTGGAGGAGGTTGGCGGCTCAGATTATGTGAGTTTGGAGGTAAAGAGGTTTGGAGGTTACAGTATAGAGGAGTCCCCCAGCAGAGTTTGGAGTGCCCAGAATCCTCGAGGCTCATGCCCCCACCTACTTGGTCTTCTTCTAGCCCTTTATTTTGGTTTATACACAGACCAACATTTAAAAAGTTTTGGTATCGACAATAGGCCCATCCCCCCATATTCTCTTTGTTGTTGTTTTTTGTATTTGTTTCCCTAATCTTCCCCCCTCCCTCCAAGGTGTTCCCCCCTAGTACCACCACAGATCACTGAGGAGGAGGCGTCTTCCCTCCCTTGAAGCGGGCTGTAGTAAGTTCTCAAGTCCAGGTAACGACGTTTTCACACCCAAACTCCATTTCATACTTCACGATAAGTAGAGAGCGAGTTTTCATTTGTAAACTATTACTACCCAACTACCAATAAAAGTAGTCTCTTTAAATGTAAACGGAATATACTCAAACAATAAAAGGAGACTAGCTCTGAGAGAATTTAAGAAAATGCAGGCAGATGTTTTATTTCTCCAGGAAACCCATTTCAACACCCTAGACGCTACTAACACTTTTCGGGATACTTACCTGCCGGCTTATTATGATTATTCTTTTTCCATAAAGAAAAGAGGAGTAGCTATTCTGTTAAAACATGATATTCCATTTCAAACAGAGGAAATTAAAAGGGATAAGGATGGTAGATTTATATTGGTGAGAGGTCTTCTGTCAGGGGTGAGACTAACCTTAGTTAATATATATGCCACGAATGATCAACAAATTGGTTTTCTGAAATCAATCCTAGAAGACATTGGGGGTTCCCCTCAGGAGATATAATACTAGGTGATTTTAACATGACCATGAACCTCGATTTGGATAGATCCTCATCACCATGGCATAAGATAACGAACAAGGTATTCAGCAAAGCAAAACATTTAAAGAAACTAATAAAAGATTTTACACTTGAAGACGCTTGGCGTATGAAGAGCAAAAAACAAAGAGATTATAAATGTTACTCTCCCCCGCACAATATATACACCAGAATTGATTATATATTTGTCTCTGCGAATCTTTTGGTTCGGGTTGCCCAGACAAATATAGGCCATATATCATGGTCTGAACATGCCCCAGTGTAAAAGGTCCTGAAACCCCCTTTTACCACACCTAAGGTGTTCCAGTGGTGCCTAAATGAGTCGCTTCTGAACCAGACGGGAATCTAAGAACAAATAGGGAATATTTTGGTAGATTATTTCAGACAAAATAAAGGCTCAGTCGAAAGCCCGTCCACCCTCTGGGAAACTCAAAAAGGCTCCATTAGAGGTCAATTTATCTCAATAGCTTCATATAGGAAAAAAGCAAAAATATTTAAACAAGGTAAACTTACAACTAAAAGAATTGAACTAGAACAGGAGCACACAGTGAAAGCATCAAAATGGACCCGCCAGACTCATTATGATAAAGGTAATAAAGCAGATAAGCTTCTCGCCAGTAAGCTAAGAAATGTTAAAGCTAAATCGCAAGTCTCAGCGATAAGACGGGGTAATAGGGAAATCACACATAACCCTTTCCAAATTGCTGAAGAATTCTCTAAATATTACAATAACTTGTATAATCTCGATTCATTAGATCCCAATTTTAATAAATCCTCCTGTGAACAAATAGATAGCTATTTACAGACAAGTAAACTCCCAAAGCTGTCTGCGGAAGAATTGGAAGGACTTAATGCTAAAATAAATAAAATAAATTTCACAGAATTAAAAGAGGTTATTAAAGGGTTGAAACCTTCAAAGGCCCCAGGCACGGATGGTTTCTCAAATCTATATTATAAAAAATATTGGGGAATTTTAGCACCATATCTTTTAATATGTTTAATAGTTTTCTATCGGGTTCCCAGATTCCCACGCAAATGTCAAAAGCAAATTTAGTAGTAATACCAAAGCAAGGAAAAGACCCAATGAGTTGCGCAAGTTACAGGCCAATTTCACTGCTTAATACAGATTTAAAGATATATAGTAAAATTCTGGCAAATAGATTAAACCCAATTTTGCCCCAATTAATCCACAATGATCAGGTAATTTTTATAAGCAAGCATCAAGCTTCAGACAATACACGTAAGATTATCAATATAATTGATTATGTTCAATCCTCCAAACCCAAAGATATGTTACTGAGTTTAGACGCCGAAAAAGCTTTCGACAGAATTCATTAGGATTTTCTAGATAGAACTATGTAGGGGTTTGGCTTCTCAGGCCTATTTTTAAAAGGGGTCCAAGCTTTATATAATGCCCCTACAGCTTCCCTAAAAATGCCAGGGGAGGAGCTAAACCAAATTAAGATTAGTAATGGCACTAGGCAGGTTTGCCCACTATCTTCCCTGCTTTTTGCGTTAACAATTGAGCTGCTTGCAATAAAAAATAGGAAATATCCTAATATTCAGGGTATCAAGATTAGCCAGGAAAATTTCAAATTATCTCAGTTTGCTGACACCTCGGATTTTTTTAATAAATTAAGAACAATACCTAGGTCTGAGGATAACATTATTCTAGTCACTATGGACATGGCCAGTCTCTATACTATCATCCCTCATGATGAAGGTTTAGAGGTGGTCAAGGCAGCATTGATATCCCATTATGCAGATGCCATTCCCACAGAATAAATTATGTTGCTATTACATTTTATATTATACAAAAATTATTTTAAGTTTGAGCAGCAACATTATTTGCAGATCAAAGGAACGGCGATAGGTAGCAATGTGGCCCCGGCCTATGCTAATTTATTTATGGCACACTTTGAAATGGAGCATATTTACTGTATAGATCAGAATTTCATACATGCACTGTTATTACCGGTAAAAGATTATATTTTTATCCTATGGAAAGGTACTGAAAGCCAATTGATTTCATTTTTTTATTATTTGAATCAATTGGTTACACCGGTACGGTTTACCAATGCTTGGAGCAGTACATCGATTTCATACCTTGATGTCTTGGTAAGTTTAGAAAATGGGGCAATCCACATAGACGTATATAGGAAACCCACGGATCGGAATGCGATGCTTAGGGCGGATAGTTACCACTCTCCGGCCCTTATTAAGGCACTCCCCTTCACAGAAAATACGGGTTTCTAGGATATCAGACAGACCTGAACGGTTGGGTCCTGCCATTTTAGATCTTAAGGAACGTTTCATGGCTAGGGGTTATGCCCCCACAATTCTAGAGGAGGCATTTAAGCGGGACGTATCTGTTGTCGGTCATAAGAAAGACTCAAAGGACAGCATAATATTCCCTACCACTTACAACACGGGGAGTAGGT
Organism: Ascaphus truei; assembly: GCF_040206685.1. Classification (NCBI taxonomy): domain Eukaryota; kingdom Metazoa; phylum Chordata; class Amphibia; order Anura; family Ascaphidae; genus Ascaphus; species Ascaphus truei. The sequence continues at coordinate 105,231,735 of NC_134487.1, read as the reverse complement.
TCCTACGTTCTACTACAGTATCATGAAACATTGGCATTTGTTGCAGCATGACCAAATGTTATCAGAGATGTGTCATGAACCCCCAATATTGGCTTACAGACGTGGGAGGAATATTTCAGACACACTGATCAAATCTGATGATAATTTTTTTTATCAGAGTACCAACTTTTTAAGTTTTGGTAAACCAGGTAACTTTAGATGTTGTACCTGCTCTATATGCCATAGTCTATGTATAGGGCATACATTCCATCACCCATTTACTGGTGAAATTATCAAAATTAAACATCGCATCACATATAGAACCACACATGTAGAGTATTTCCTGAGATGTCTGTGTGGGTTGCTCTATGTTGACAAGACACCTAGAATGTTAAAACAGAGGTTTATTGAGCACAAAAGTGTTATCAAGAAGGGTACTGACCCCACAGCATTGGTACAACATTGTGTGCAGCATAGGCATCCCATTGCATCATTGAGAGTTATGGGCATTGAGGTCATACCCCCACCTAAGGGGGCTTTGGATAGGGACACTGCACTCCTTAGAAGGGAGGCTTACTGGATATTACATCTTAGGACTAGAATTGAAGGTGGTCTCAACGAACAACTGAACCTTAAATGTTTCCTTGACAGGCGGTGATTGTGCATTTTTATGATGGACCTGCGTCAACGGATCTCCTGTCATGTTTATTTATTCATTTGTATTTGGAGAATTTGATATTTGAGTATGCCTCACTATAGTTTGGATGTGGTGACACTTCTGTCTGTGTGTGTTTCATATTTATTTTTGTCTATGTTGTTTGTCATTGCCTTAGGAGTTCCCTGAATGTGGGTGGTTCTCCATGCACAGTGGGCCTCCACACCATAGGTGCCACTGCGCTTGCTGGGTGGACTGTCTCCAGCTTCTCTCATTGTTATGGTTTTGCTGGTGGTGGTGCACCCGCCACGTCACTTCCGGTTACGGTTTCTTGGACATCTGGATGTTTATTAAGCAGGGAAGACCACAAGGGACTCCACACTCTTTGACAAAGCACCAGGAATGTGCAAAACATGTCAGAGTACTTTTTGCCAATACATCTGATCCCTTATGTCACCCATTTAATACATTGTTATTAATCCATTTTTTGATGTGCTGAGCTCCATCCTTTTGCAGCTGTGCACCACTTCCCCTGCCTTGGGACCATACACAGGTGGTACTTAACACTAGCACACCTGTCAATAATGTTCCCAGGGTTGTCCCCTCTATGCCCAAAGGGCTACGGTCAGTGAGCCACATTCATATACATATGGTGGTCATATCTGAGAGTGGCTGAACTTTGGAAAAAGCTTAGCACAGTGGGTTTTGGGCTCCCCATTCCTCCTAGATGCTTTGTTTTGTCTCCTGAACTGGCCTATAACAGACTATGACAGACACTCAAACAAACTGTTGTCCCACATGATGACGGTGATGAGATGCCCCATTGCCACTCTTTGGATGAACCCTAACTTCTCTTCTCTCAGCCAAATTAAAAAGTAAATATGATACTCTCTTAAAGTGGAGAAGCTGACATGCATATTAAGGGACTCATACATAAAATTCCAGATGATATGGCACCCTTGGCTGGTATATGAGAGCCTCCGACCACCTGATGGACCCCTCCTGAACCATTCCACCATTCTTTTGTAGAGGGCCTAAGGATGCATTAAAGCGGCTCCTAATGGTTACACAGTAGTGGTAATTCCCCTGACAATTTGTTGAAAGCTAAGTGATATATTGGTGATCTAATGTATAATCTCCCTACAGTATATGCCCAAATGATACCCCACACGTAAATCACATAACTCCATTACTCAACAATGTTAAAATGATTTGGACATTATAAAGTAAGCATGAAGGGTCCCATTAACACATATAAGAATCATTACCTTGCTATTATGTGCTTTCCAAAATTTGTATACCAATTTAAATTAAAAAAAAAGGTTATATGATCACTTCAATTAATTGATTATTATTTTAGTTGACAACACCACTGTATGCAGCATTAGCCATATAGTTCTGATTGGTATTCACTCCAGTGTTTTATACCATATTTCAGTCGATCAGTATCAATTGTTAAAGATTACACATGTTCCAAAAATGTAATTATATGCAAATTTTACAATGTAGTATTACTAGCACAAATAACTTATGTTTTTACCATGCCTCAGGTCACATTCTTATGATTGGCACTAAAGGCATGTTAAACCTTAACACACTTTAAGAATGCTTTTCAACACTTAAAAACCACATTATCAAATTATTTACTCACATTTACATGGTATAAATGTGCATGTTGCACATAATTTGCTCATTTATGGCCAGATTCACAAACGGGTGCTAAGCTTTAGCATGCCTTTAGTCCCATTCATTGAAAACTTTGCACCCTTTTGAGATTCTGACCCTTAATTTTATATTTATTATAGCAGAGTTTTGTACTCATACCTATTTTTGTTCTCTGGCTATAGTCCCATCTCACCGACTCCCAGCGCAAGCTCCTGCTTCCGAGGAAGAAGTTTCCCAGCTGGATGCTGGAGGCTGAGAACTGCTGAGGATGGAGGCTGAGGAGTGCTTTATTTTTAATTTGATTGAGGTGGAACCTCTAGCTGTGGCACCTCCTGCACCTGCTGTGGCTACCGGCTTTGGCACCTCCTCCTTAACCTGCTGTGGTTCTGGCCCCTGCTGTGGTTCCTGCATCTGAGGTGTTTCCTGCATTTGCAGTGGTTCCTCCACCTGCAGTGGTTTCTCCACCTGCAGTGGTTCCTCCACTTGCAGTGGCTCCTGCTGTGGTGGCACTTCCTCCTGCACCTGCTCCAGTTGTGGATGATACCATTAGTGATGCTCTAACCCTGCAGTATCAACAACATTTGCTAGCATTCCATCATGAGCAATGTACGAACAAGTCTAATTTGGGATGGATGGAGACACCATCGTGAGTCCATGGCAGTAACCCAAGGCTTAAGTCATGTCATCAGCTCTTTTGGAACATAATTAATTAATGTGATTCAACAGGCCATCAAGTTCTTAGACCACCATCTTTCCTTACCACGCCAACTGTCACACAGTCTAGTGGTATGTCAACACTTTGAGGTGAGCCAACCTCACCACCACCAGAGCCTCAACTACAACAAGAAAATATATACTGTATAATGAAAATAAGTAAAACATGTATGAGATTAATAATATTAATGAGATTAAATAATTAGTGTCTCTACAAATGAGAGACCATTGACTAATGTCTAATAAAAAAAACAGGCTTAAGTGCAAATGTTATCAATTTATACATGAACACTATTCCTATTTAAATACAGTATAACACATATTCCTAATAATACTTGTGTACCAACAATAGTGCATGCTAAATATTTGTTTATTATTCATTTGTATTACTGGCTTCCATGGTATGGGAAACATGTTATATATTACATTGAGACTGGTTCCTGATATTGTTACCAATACAAATTTGAGACCATTTCTAAACAATCTTTTTTCAATGGTTATATAGAGTATGTTACGTTAAATCTAAATGTATCCATTAAAAAAACCTTAGCACATGTTACTAAGCGTACGCACAAATAATTCACACAAAGGATTGAAACATTGATCAATAGTTTCATTTCTTTGTTGCTTTATTTGTGAATGCCCCTGTTTCACGCAATGGGACCATTTATATTTTTAACACTTTTATGTTTTTTTGGGTTTTTTTTTTCATGGGCTTGAAATAGAGGTTCAAATAAAACCAATTTAGAAATCATATAAATCAAATAAAAAAAATGCATATTTTAGATAGCATCTTCTCCAATGCTACTCTTAGCTGAACACAGCATTACTCTTTCAGTCATTATGAAGTTCAACTCCTATAAACGCATTTGGAATATTATGCAATAATCAATGCACATTTACACATGTTGCAGATACAGTATACTGTACTTAATTAAAAGTTCAAAGTCCTTCGGCATCAAGGCTTCTGAAGAATATAATCAGTATGTATGAAGTGCAAATAGTCAATAACATTTAGGGTACTGTGAGCATTGTCAATTTGAGGGGTAAAAAAGGGGGTTGTAAACGGTACATTTGAACATTAGGCAACAATTCTAATTTCCCTGCATTTCCTATGGTCTTTCTGAAGTGAGGGCGCGGCAGGGACGGAATGCGTATTATTGTAAATGAGTCATGTGTAACGTTTACTTTGCATGCAGTTCCAAGGGAAAATAGATCATCTCTGACTTGAGACATAACTAAATGTTTATTGCTTCTTTCACTATTCATTGCATGTGCTTTATTATGGATGCATGCACATAAAAAGTAGTTTCATCTTTACATATTTTTTGGTTTGGCCTGTCTTATAGTTTAGTTTTCTATGAAACCAATGTTGCCTTGTGCCTCATTTAACTACCCTGCTGCTCCCATGCCCTTCGGACATCATGCTCTCCTCCACATATCCTCTGGCATCTGTGCTGTACCATGTATGTTTCTTTGTTTCATAATGCATACTAGCAAACTCAGACATTTCATCTACCATATGATTTGCAAACGTCTGTGAGATAAAATCATCTTCTTAGACTGCAGCAGTGATAGTTACTGAATGAACAATCCCTTAAATATACATTGCTATTATTCTGATTAAAAAACACAGAGAGCTAAACTAAACAGTGCGAAGGATGTTTAGATTATAGGAAATGTTTCCTTTACGTAACCCCTTTTCCCCCACCCGTAGGGAGATTGAGTTCTGGTTACCAGCGTAGTGCTGCTCACGTTAGGCTTCAAGGATTCTGAGTGTCTGCTGGTGTTAGTGGGGATATACTGTACAGGACAGGTTTTCGGATCTGTAGCTCTTATCTTTTGTGCAGCACCTCCATTCCAAGAGGGCCTATCAGAGATAGGTGCAGTCCCTCGTTCCCTCCCCCTGAAAGACTGCAGCCTCAGGCAGGAGTCAAACATAATCGTGGTCTTTATTCTGCTCTCACAGCATACATCAACAGCATCTTGACATACACAGCAACCTCTTCTCTGTGTCCCTGGAGTCAACCCCAGGAGCTGCGGCCTTCAGGAGTCTCTCCTTGTCTCCCACACTCCCTGGTGGAGTATGGGGTAGTAGCTTCCACTCCCCTGCGGGAGGGAAGGCCTGGGACCAGGTCCCTGGTCCAGCATAGCATACCTCCCACTCCCCCTGAGGGGAGAGGATAGAACACACCTCTCGCACTGCGGAGTGAGAGAAAAACAGAACACTCTTCCCCCTAACGGGAGAGCAAAAGAGAGAACTGAATTTGGCTGCAGCCCCTTTTTGTTACCAGGGGAGGGTTCCAGGTCTTTTCCCCGGCAGCGGGCAGTACCTAGACCTTGGCCCACCCCCCTGTCACTCTAGGGTGCTGTTTACTGCAGCAAGGGCACAAATTAATCCTAACAATGCCTGCGCTGGTACCAGGATTTATGTGTTAGGCTGGGAAATTAGGAGCCCAGGGGGTACCTGGCTACATTTACATTGAAGTATTTCCTGTGGTACAATAACTAAAGTATTATCATGTTCACTATTAAATGAAGCAAAAACAGTTTAGTTATATTTAAATGCAAAAACAAATTCAAAACAAATTGGCGACACAGCGATGAGACAACCATTTTTATTTTGGTTAATATTAAAGTTTTAGTGCGGGACAAACGAAATACTAAAAGTGATTGACCCTGTGTTATTCTTGCAAGAGGAACACAGCTCAGAACCTAAAGACATTGCTCAGTGATTTTTATATACTGTACATACAGCAGACCATTTTTCCCCTTCCCTGCTCTTGTTTTCCTTTCTCTATCTTTTATTTTAGCACAAGTTTACTGAACATGGCTATTGTATACAAACGCCATATGAAAGTAACTCTGATTTCTCAGTGTGAGGGGAGGAGTATCCCTACACTGGGGGGGTGGGGCGGGAATAAAGAGGAGCTGATCCAAGCACTGCTGGGAGTGATACACAGGACAAGGTTGCTACACTGTTACAGAATGAGCAGAGCAGTGGAGCAGGAGGTGGCATCCCTGGAAATCGCTCAAGGTCAAGAGACCCAGGATGGTTGTATTCAGAGGATTCCAGGATTCGTAATCCTTGCAGGCCCTGGGTATTTACATTTATTTATTTATTTATTTTATTTTAAAAATATTTTACCAGGAAGTAATACATTGAGAGTTACCTCTCGTTTTCAAGTATGTCCTGGGCACAGAGAAAAACAAATAATACATGGTTACAAGTACAGTTACATAAATGAACAAGGTATACATTATATACAAGACATTGCATGCACAGTTAAAGAAAATATATATTATGAGCGTGTGAAACAGTTACAGACCAGGTTAAAATGTGAGACAGCCTTAGATTTGCAGACTGTGATTAGGCACCTACTGTAGGACCAGGTGTCACTGCATATGGTTACACCTCATTACCCAGTTTCAGCAGGAGGCGACTCCGCGTAGAGAGACTAGAGGCTGAGAGACATGCTACAGAGCATGAGGCTGAGAGACATGCTACAGAGCATGAGGCTGAGAGATATGGTACAGAGCACGAGGCAGAGCGGAGACACCAGCTGGAACTTGGCAGGCTCCAGAGAGAGACCCCAGCCCCTAGCAGCAGAGGGTCCAGCCTTTCCAGACTGCATCCAGAGAATTTCCCTAATATGGAGAAAGGGACCTGGACACCTTCCCGCGTGGGTTTGAAAAAACTGGACTAGGACATTTGGACATAGCCATTTTTCTGTGACCAAATTACCACCGGTGTTTAGCCACACCTCACCTTGCAGCCGGGATATCTCTCCATCGACTGCTTTGCTGCCAAAATAAGCCCCATAAATGTACCCCTTATCCTAAAAAAAAGCCCTAATCTTAACCCCTAATACTAACACTACCCCTTAACCTTAAACATTACCCTAAAACCCTTACCTTAAGCACTTACTTTAAAACCCCTTAACCTAAGCACTTATTCTAAAACCCCTTACCTTAATCCCCTACCCTAAAAACCTAACACCTTAACCTAAAACCTATACTTACCCCCTACCATAACCGCTAAAACCCCTTAAATGAACTTACCTTATTGGTGAAATGGCAGACGGCTGAATGTCCAGATGCAGAGCGGCAATATAAAGGGTTGCTCTGTGGCCAAACATTACTGCCGATGTGGTCGAGACAAAACGGCTGTGACCAAATATCTGATTCTGTTAATAGAATAACGCAGGCAATATCATCTGCCTTGTGACCTGTGGGCAAGGTATCTAACACCTGGATTGAAAGGCAGAGCTCTGGACATGTTTGCTGACTTTCAGCACACCTTGACCAGGATTATGAGGCCATCAAGAACCTGTGAAGCTTCATCTGGGGGGGGGGAGGTGGAGGGTGGTTAGCATGCCAGGGCAGAGGGATCCCCGCTGATGTTTTACTGTAACTGCCACAAGCTGGAGCATATCAGCAAAGTTCTGCCCAGTAAAGAAGAAACCTACAACTGTATCTTGAGGGAATCAACTCTCAGGAACATACCAGTTGCCAATGTGGTGCCTGGAATCAGAAAAATAAGTGTGACCTCTTACAGTCGGTCACTGTGGGGCAGAATCTCACCATAAGAGATTCAGATGCTACAGTTACCCTGGTGCAGCCTGGAGTGCTGGAACCTGAAGAAATCCATCCTGGGTAGACCATGCATCTGGTGGTGATGGGATTTACCTGGATTGGACTATTGTGCAGGGTGTGCGGGGTGCGAATAATGGATGACATTCCTGCTAATGTGTTGCTGGGAAATGTTCTTGGGAAAAATTATTACCCAGTATGAGATCACTGTGACCCATCAACAGTCTGCACAGACAGGAGCCCGCCACACAATTCCTGGTACTGGGGAGCTGGGGGAGGTGATTTACAGGGGTTGTACAGAAGTTGCTATCCATGTTATTGAGGGTCAGCTTCTCCCACCAGGAAGGGGCTGAGCATATTCATTGTAACCTGTGCTTTTCACAAGCACCTCTGCTTTGACTGGCCTGTGGCCTTTCCTGCTTACAGTGGGCTATCCTGCTTCCAGCAGCTTATCCTGCTTCCAGGGGCCTTCCCTGTGCTGAAGTCCCTGTGCTGAAGCTTTCTCTTTCCTTAGGCCTTCCCTGCGCTGATGCCTTCTCTTTCCAGAGGTCTTCACTGTGCTGAAGCGCCTCTGCTGAATCCTTCCCTCGTGCCGACCCAGCCTATGACCCCGACCATTGATCCTGTGCTGCTTGCCTTGACCCCATCCTGGATATCGATTGCGCTGCTCTCTCCAACCCTGATTCGGCTACCCACGACCACGGAATCCGCAATCTGGACCCGGCTTTTCGTCTCCAGGTCGGTGTTTCCATATCCCCATCTCGGCCCTGTGGTCTGGTTCTGGTTTGTGGTGAGCACATCCGTTACAATATTGGTGGATATAGTGGGTTCCCTAGCTATTCCCAGTAGTAGCCCTTACTTCCATCAGGGTGGACAAGGTTGCCGTTGTTCCAGGGTAGGGTTCCCTAAAGAGATGCTCACAGACCAGAAAACTCTGTGTATATGTCGAATTTTATGCAGTCTGTGTAAGAAAATACAGGTGGCGCAGCTCAAATCCACCCCATACCACCACCAAAAAAATGGCCTGTGTGAGAGATTTAATGGGACCTTCAAAAAGATGCTTAAGACTTTTATGGAGTCTCTTCACATACAGAGAGGTGCCACAGGTTGTCTGTGTTGCATATGTCAGATATTTATTTTCTCCATAAAGTTAAAATTAGCCCTATCAAGACAGATGTCCAGACATGTATTAAAGTTGTACGAATGGAACGGGGAGAGTTATAAGATATTTTATACAGTAATCTGATTATTTTGAGTTTAAAAATCATTCTCCCAGCCGTAAATGTCACAAAATATTGACGAGTGGGAAATAAGACACACCCACAAAATGTTGTCCTGTGCTTGTCACAGGGAAAAAGTTTTGTGGATAAAAACCATGCATTTGTGGAATGAGAGCTAGAATTCAGCAGAGAAGTGGTACTGTATGTCCATAACATGTGAATTCTCATACTTCAATATCACAACCTCTTGAGGAGTCTAATAGGTGGTAATGTATTTAAGCTTATGTTTATATATCCTTTTATTTTATTAAACTGTCTGCATGTATATACTCAATGTCTTTGTAACATTATTTCTCTATCAGACAGGTATTGTACCACTTTTCAGATATAAAATCTAAAAAGTACTGTCTTTTGGATCTATTTTAACCTAGTACCCTTTTGAAAAAATCAACTGCTTTTTCAGCACATTTTCCTGCATTGGGTTCTCATGTTATTTTTAAAAAAAATTCTAGTAAACAGGAGACCAGGAACTCCGGAGAGTAAGACCTTAAATGATGATTGGTGGTTGTAGCGTATTAATGTGTAGTATGGTGGTTTTCAGAGCGTTACGGCTCATTTTTACATGAAGGTAAGCGAGTCAGCTGGATAACCGGAGGGTGTAACATACTGTACACAAGTCATGCGCACACAGGTGTGGCGTTTGGGACAAACATACTGTAGTGTTGCCACTGAAGATTATGAAGTTGGTGCTGTTACTGCAGAAATCATCTGTTGGTAGGTGGGAAGTTGCAAAGGGGATATAGAAAGTTACAAAAGAAGACAGCCCTGTTTAGAGTTATTATCAAGGTGAGTAGCCATGGTGTTCAATGTAGGAGAAGACAGTTTCAAGATTAGAAAGCTTCTGCTCCATCTAGTCCAGTAGTCCCATGGAAATCCCAATTGGAAGATTATTAAGAGGTTATTTATCCCTTAATTATCTAAGCCTTCCTGGCAAATGTAAAGCCGTGATAGCCTACTGCCAGCAATAACCACATTGCCATTAGCACCAGAGCAATTATAGTTAGAGTGCAATAGACTAATTAGTGTGCAAATATATCACAAAAGTGACCTAAGTCAACATCTTAGGCATCCTTTAGAGCAGGCCCATCAAACTCAGAATACTGTAGCTTGATGGCCAATTCTTATGTCCAACTGCAAGACTCAGCCGCACTAGGAATTGTTTTTGTATAGACAGTACTAGAACAAACGCGTACACCTTCTCTTGCGGTTTCCTTAATACAAATATGTATACATCGCTAGTCTCTCTCTCTCTCTCTCTTCATCAATCTATTTTCCCCCTTTCTCTCACTCTTGCTCCCTCCGCCACCACACACACACAATAACCCCTCACCAAAAATACATACACAATATCACCCCCCACACACACACAATACACACACACACACTATACCCCAATGCCTCCTATTACGACCCCCTGTTGGCCCGCAGGCGAAAATATGGAGAAAATAAGAGCAATAGACAACGAGACCTCAAAGGAAGAGACATTTATTTTCACTTGACACACGTGCTATGTTTCCAGTCTACACCCAGCTGCAACGAACAGAGGGCCCTGTACGACCTACAATACGTCTAAATTATAGTACTGCATATTCTTCTTAGCCACATGCATAGAAAAATAAATGTGAACTTAAGAGCAAAGGAAAGGGACATTATTAAAATTAAGCAAACCTCCTCATTTACTTTGTGTCTGTAAAAATATCCTGCATAATTTTGGTTTTATGTCTGGCATGGTATAAAATCAGGAAGGCTATTATAAACAGTTAACAGCTGCTATGTGTGTTGTGTTTTATGGTCCCTGATTTCCTCTCAGATGTTCTTACTGCTTTCCAGGAATCCTGGGACTATGAAATGAACTATCCAGAATTTAAAGCCTGAGTCATTTAACTCTGTGTTATTCTAAAGCAAAGAGCCATGGGGAAATGTAAACTACTCAATGATGACAGCTGCTGTTTCACTATGTTCAAATAATCATAAATCAGAAGACTAAATGCTTTTCATGTGAAGATTAGAAAGTAATTAGGGAATAATTAAGAGATCGATTTTGAGATTGCTAAAATCAATAGAGACCATTTTTTTAAATATAGGAAGTGGTTTTTTTTCACGTTCTAGAATATATGAATAAGCAATTTCTTTTATAATATTAGTGTAGCTCATGAGACATAGAATATGTAATAGCTTTGCCTTAAGAAGTCATCCATTTAGTGGGGGGAAAAACAATGTAATATTTGGTCTTATTAAAGAACTGTACGTACAGTATATAACCTCTGCAGAAATTAGAAATTGGGGCTAATGGCATGACATAGATTATATTACAGACTGCTTACATTTGTCAATGTGTACCTACACGTATTTGAAAGATAGCAGCACCTGACATGTGGCTTGTATCATTCACGTCTATAGAGCTTCATACTCTATCCTATCTCAAACAGTTTGAATGACTTAAACTCTGCCATGAGTTTTCCCCTCTAATTATAGTAAAAGCAACAAAACTAGAATGATTAGTTCCCCACTGATTTTAAGTATAAATCTAAAAAAAAAAAAACTGTGCAGCCTGAGCATAGAAAGTATAAAGTTCCTTCAAGATTACCATAAAGGACTTCTCAGTCTCATGCTATTTTCTTGTGGAAGTAGTAAGGTCAAGGGGAGGTCAGATTCTCAGTTCTAATAAATAATGACTGGGCTAAAGAAAGACAGAGGGGAAAAAAACTAGGCAAACATTTTGGACACAGAAACATTACTAGCAACTATATTATTGTTTCTCAATGTTTTTTGAGCTAGGGCACCCCTGAAGGATTTTTAAAATTGGGGCACCACTGCTCTTCAGACCTCTCATCCCCTCCTCGGTTACATACATACACAATCATTTTCCTTCTCATAAGAACACACCAAGCACACAATCACAACCACCCTCGTCTTACACACTCCACATTCACCCTCACATCATACTCACCCTTTTACTCAACACTCTACATTTCCCCCCTTCTCACACAGCACACTTAACCTCTTAATCATAAACACCCTTCTCACACCCCTCAAAAGCACTAGCCTCCCTCACTCTCCCCACACCAAGCCATCACACCCGCCACACACAAAGCATCACCCTTTCCTCCTGAGAGAGAAGAGGCAGATCGCAGTTTATACATTTCCAAGGAGCACGGGGGTTGCCTGCTGAGCAACCAGCTGAGTTTTTCCCCTGGGACAGTGGCACCCTGTTTGAGAAACACTAAAGTAGATTAACAGTAAACAAGGGGTTGAATTCACTGAAGTTGATAAAATTGACTTTAATGGTGTTGGACACCAATTGTAGGCAGTAATAGCTTACTTTTTACCACGGTGATATGCTGGCAATATTTTTAATGAGGCATGTGCTAATAAGCATGAACATGCATCATTTATACCAAATTACTTAATCACATGCTAGTCACTAAACTCCAAAGGGTTGAAAAGGGGTAATTTCATATGTGCTGTTTAGAAGAGCTATCCAGGAAACTGGACAATGTTGGGCATACCAGCTGGTACCCATTAACTTTACAATTAGGTATAAGACTAGAAAATCTAATGCAGAGGTTGATGCCCTCTCTCAGGTGACGCATGACCTGTCCCCCAGTGTCTGGCAATTGGCAGGATAAAGGGTTAGATGAGAAAGCATTAGCACCCCCATCTTTATGGTCCAGAGTGATAGAAATCCCTGATCAGCCGCCAGTCCCAGGGCCAAACTTTCAGGGTTATAACAGAACAGAGCTATTCCCAAAACAGAACATTGATCCTGTGGTTGTTCAAGTATTGCCGTATGAATAGGGTATATTTGGAAGTCTGGGTCCTCCTTAGCGAATAGGACCAGCTATGATCTTTTATAGATGAGGAGAAAGTCCCCACAGGATGAATCCACCAAGTAGTGCTCACAGTGTCCCTCAGAAATCTGTTATTAACCATGCTATATAGATGACATAAGACACTTTGCTGCCGAACGCACATTAGACCTGATAACACAATTCATTTGGTCCTGGATAAGTGCTATAGGGGCAAAGTATAGTGTGTCATGTGAACATTGCTGCCTTCAGTAAACCCCCTGGAATCGGATTAGAGTTCTTCAACTTAATGAGTGTGTTTGCTTTGCTGTAGGGGCATCAAGAACATCGGTCATTCTAGACCAGTTCACAAAATACGTCCAAGTGCTCTGGCCCTGTGACTAAAATAATGTCACTCTAGAAAGGGTATATGGAAGAATTTTTCTCACACTATGTGTTTCTGGACAGGTGGCAGTTTGAACAGGGGAGAAACTTTAAGAGTGCCATATTCAACTGTGCAAGCTCCTTGGTCTCGCTTGTAGCCACACAAATCATTTCCATCCCCAGGAAATGGTATGCCAGAGAAATTCAACCATTCCCTCCTAGACCTCTTGTGTACTCTATGAGGCCTATTTACTACATTTTGATAACTAACTCATCGAGCATTTTGAGGGCTTCTCGAATGTTGGCATAGGCAGCTACAGTATTCACAAAGCTTCAATAACATGCCAAACTAGCTCGGGAAGTGCTTCTTTCCGATCGGTAGCTCTCCTGCTCAGACAAACCGAGCAGGAGCTCAAAAAATGCTCAAACTCGTTTTTCTTTTTAGATATCAAGTAATTCAGGTAGCTTCGCTAATCACACCATGGCTGCAAATCACAAGCAACTCGCAGTTCTCATCTCGTCACCTCAAGAGTGGCTGGATGGGATCTGTTGTGTGACAGAAGAAAAAATTTATTTTTACTGCATCAGATTGAAGCCGGGAGTCTCCAGAGCTGAAACGCATTAATACCGGCTCCAGATACCCCCTGCTTCCATCCTATGTAATAAAAATACATTTACAGGCAGCTTCAATACCAAAGTGGCTAACCACTAAGATAATGAAGGGTCTAAATACCAGTGCCCGGTTTATTGGGGAAAGAGTGAGTGGGTTTAGGTAGTATTTGGCCCATGTAGGTGTTAAGGCCTACCAGAAGAGTTGCGTGAGGAGTTAACCCATTCATTAACTTAGCGGTTAATCATGTACTATGTTAGCATTATACCCTACCCCCTATTATTCATGTACTGTGTAATCATTGTACCCTACCCCCTATTATTCATACTTTGGCAATACTGAAATGTTCTTTCATCATGCCAATAAAGCTTATGTGATTTGATTAGCACATTGGCAGTCAATGGGCAACCTAAAAAATATACGCAATTAAATAACATACAATCATTGTGCGTCTTACCTTTTCTGTCTTCACCCCCATCCTACTCGGGTACCGTCTCTTGACCCACGACACAATGCTCCTCAACAGCCAATGCAAAGAAGTCCACGATCATATGTTGATTGAAGAGACGTCCGGTAAGTTTTTTCTGTCTTTCTTTAATTTTTTCTTCTCTTCTGTATAATCCAATGGGCCCAAAGATGTTGATCCAATGTCTTCTTGGACTCAAATGAGATGGGACAGGCCTTGTATAAGGCCTGTGATGTCAGATTTGAGTGTCAAATGGTAAAACCCCAATTCGATTGGTTGGTGTACCATGTGACCGGCTCCTTTAAAAAAATTTTTTTAAAGATGTGACATAATTAAAAAGGGAGGGAAGCCAGCCAATCACGTAGTATATGCTTCCCTCCCTTTAAGATGACGTCACTTCAGCAAAAAAAACTAAATGGCAGCCATCACATGGTACATCAAGCAATCTGATTCACGTCACGTGATCATGACATTTAAACACAGGAGATTCCGGCACCCCATACCAGGGCCTGTAACTCGGGAAGCAGGGGCTCCCCGGACTTGAAATTACAGATTGCGAGAAGACCGCAGTGGTAGAACTTAGAAAAATGCTGATATAAGGTTACTACTATCCCGAGCGGTATTGGCATTTTCATACCTCATGGTTTGTGACTTGCGATAATTCTTCTTAATTCTTTGTGAGTACTGTGATAACACAAATGTTAGGCTGAAGTAGGGTCATGCCAAATCGTTCTATTTGGCAGTGAAGAGAAATAACCACTCGAATGAGTATATACGAACACTGATACATGCATATAATGTCACTAATCATGACAACTTGCTACCTGATGGTTTGTCATCCTAACCACCTGCCAGTTGATGTTGTCCTTCATCTAGACCAGGGGTCTCCAAACTCAGTCCTCAAGGGCCACCAACAGGCTAGCTTTTCAGGATATCTTTGCTTCAGCACAGGTGGCTCAATCAGTGGCTCAATTAAAGATTGAGCCACATGTTCTAAAGCAGGGATGTCCATAAACCCTGTTCTGTTGGTGGCCCTTAAGTACTGAGTTTGGAGACCCCTGATCAAGACCCTCAATCTCTGGGGGAAGATGAGGTGGACAGGTATTTTGGTAACTTACAAGATAGCCTATGTTATGCATATGACAAAGCACGTGAATCTGCTATGGAAGCAAGGGAGAAGCAGAAGACTATGTATGACCAGAAGGTGAAGAAAGTTATTTTTCATGTAGATAACAGGTTCTGGTAGCAAATAAACAGGTAAAGTGACAAAGAAAACTGGCATATCATCATTGTAGCTAAAATATACAACCCACTAGTTTACCTGGTAAGACCAGAGCAAGGAGGAATTGAATGAACCATGCACCACAACCTGCTTACCTGTATATTCATCCAATTGGAGGCCATTTCTTACCCAAAACAGCAATACTGTTGAGAGTGCACAAAGCAACTTGTCACCCCCACGCCAATGACGGACCAGTGGACATTCTGCCTCATGAGGAACAGGACATTGATTCCTCCCCAGAAAAACACTTGATTGACTTGTTTGTCAGTGTTTACTGATTTTACCCCCCCCCCTACCCCTCCAACAAAGCAGCAAGACCACCCAATGTTAAGATACAGTTATATTGGGACTGGGTGTATGTAATGTCTCTTTTTAAATATCCCATCTGGTGCTCAACCTCTTTGTAGTTATTATTTTATCACAAGTATTATTTTGTATTGTTCACTTCATTTTTATATTTCGTCCATAGCACACCTACACGTCTCACTGTCTCCGAAGCCGTGGTTGGAAAAGCAAAAAGCCGCAGCTCCGGAGACAGTGCTTTCACAACATCTCTGCAGTGGGGGGGAGGGGGAGGCTTGGGGAGGTGGTTGTGTATGCTTCTGGAAAAGACCCCCCACAGCAACAATCATCTGGCACCATAGCTGCTTGCCCCGGTGCTTGACACAGTAGGTCTGGCTACATCTTAACTGCTATTGTTATTCATCTACAGTATGAGTCCCTACTGGTAGCAGGCAGAATCCAAGAGAATGATATGTGCACATGGAAGAAACTAACCGGTGTTATTGTGATTATCCGCTATTAATGTTTACTGTTAGGATTGTTCCTTTTGTCTTTATCAGTGTGTCTTCTCAGGCATTACATGTTAATGACATGGATATCATTCCGTATAGAGGCGAATGGTGTGACCAGCCATTCTGGATATAAAGTGGGTTAATGTGTGCAGTGCAGCATTGTGGAATGTAACTGCACAGTGTATTACTGTGCTGGGTTTGCTGCTGCCCTGGTATTCTGGGGGGTCCTGTTTGAGAGGGCAAACAGGAGGTAACAGTCTGTTTGCTTTGTGTGAGATGGAGTGGCGGAGTAAAGACACTGACGCTGTAAACAATGGCACTGAATTTGACAGGGGAACATACTGTAGTTCAATTCTTGGTGTCAGCTCCCCGTGACCTTGGGCAAGTCCCTTTATCTCCCTGTTCCTTAGGCACCAAAAATATAGATTAAGCTCATCTGGGCTGGGACTGTACCTATAATAATTCCTGTACTGCAGTAAAATGATCTGTCCATGCATTACACTGACTGTGTGGAATCTCCTTGGTGGGCCAGTGATAGAACTGGAAAAGAATTGCCTTGCAGATACACCTCAGACACAGGAGTTGCACGTAGAAATCAAGACTGTTCTACCTACAATACAGATAGTTACATAGTTACATAGTTACATAGATGATGAGGTTGAAAAAAGACGTCCGTCCATCAGTTCAACCTATGCTAAATTTAGACAGCAGATACTTTATCCTATATCTATACTTACTTATTGATCCAAAGGAAGGCAAACAAAAACACAACTTGGCTATTTAATTGCTACCTGGTAAAACAAGTTCTAGGTGGGGTTTATATAGACAAAGGGTTATGAGTCACAAAGGATAAGAATTCTGGTTACGCGAGATATTTTAATACAAAAACAATTGCAATGTTGCAATTGAAGTTAATTCTTGTCTATCACAGTGTCCATATTGCACTATAAGACTGGATTTAAGTGGCGGATATGTAGTTCCTAGAAAAGTTTAATTACTGAATTGTTGGAATAATTCAGGTTGGGCCGCAATTAAAATGAACATCCTATATCTGCTGCAAACTTAGAGAATGTACTTTTTTATAACTTCTATACCAAAAATGTTGATAAAAAAAAAGAATGGTGTCTCTTCTCTATAATTTCCTTACAAACCTTTACCCAGTCATTTAATTATCTTTTATGAATTGGGAATGGAACCTGGTTTAACACTCTCTTTGGGCATATGGAATACCATTTCTGCCCGAACGTCAAAATGGTCCATATCCACTAATACCATACGTACAAATGTAACATAGGGAAAGGGAGTATGGACAATTGGGAGACAGATTAACAAAGTTAAGATGAGAACAACAGAAATCTCAATATGACATCTCCAGAAACATGGAGGCAGAGTGAGAATGGTTCAAATGAAACCAGATCAGGAGAATGTTGCATTAAGGCAAGGCTTTGGGACATACTGTAAACATATACCATAACACCCTTAAAGAAAAAAAGGAGGGAGTTTACCCTTAAATTGATTATTTCTTAGTTGTTTTAACTCTATTTATTTACCTTTTAAGATATATTTTGCTGTTCTTACTGTCTCGGGAGACCAGTGCTTATCCTACAAAAATATACCTGGATCCTTTGATTGACAAAACGTGAGATAAAATAAATTGTATTTATTCACACAAGAAACACACACAGCTTGATTTACAAGATAACACGAAATAACTCTTACGAGAAAGCGTTAAAATGAAATAAATGGTTTCCAGATCGAAAGTCCATGAAATGCAGTCTCTAGGTATTAATTCCCAGGAGCGGGGGTAATACGCAAACCCGAGACGCAAAACCGTCTTTGGCTAGGGGCACCGCTTGCAGCCCTTGTTTCTCCGCCGAAAGAAGTTTCTTCATTCTGCACTTGCAGAATTCGTTTCCAAGTCCTAAGTTCTAACGAACTTTTACAGCGGGGTACAATCCTTGGTTGCGATGAAACGTCTTGGTACCGCATGCTGTCCTTTCCGATGTCACACAGATGAACAATCCCAAGCCTATCAGGATAATACACAGCCTATCTTGGCGTGGGAAGCAAATTCCAACCCAATGGCAAGTTTGCCAGCAGTTCCTGTAACCGGGAAAAGGGCTTCACGGTATGCTAAGGGTCATGCGCTAACTTCACACTTAACCCGCTTAGCATACCTGACCAAGCCCCTTTGCACGGCGGCATAAAGTCTACCTTTCTCCAGGATGCCCGGACATCAGCTAGGCAAATTGTTTATATACAGTTCCTGACATTTAGCACTTTTGTCTGTGTCTTTTGAAGCCACGGACTTTTGCAGACATCCTGGAGCCTGCTCCACAGGGGGTCTCAAAAGTCCTGACTGACATTATACATGACTCATCCCTGATCATAAATGACAATGGTGAATGCTTAATGTATCCGCTACCCTGCCTGACATGTAAATGTCCCGGTTCCTATAACTTTAAAGTACTAAACTCTAAGCTACTTCTCATTTATGCTTTTAAATAAATGTTACCATTCTAATAACTATACTAGATTATATGTCTACTCCCTAGCACTCTACACACCGAAAATCAGAAAGTTAGGACGTTCCTATCCAAAGTTAGCTGCTTAATTATGTGAGGGCTATGATGTGGTTTGTGCTTAAACTTTTTCCCGGTCTGCGGTTTGAGGTCGGGATGCAATGTTGCAATCCCCGGCCGCAATCGATAACCGCAGACGTACTTTACCAATTGACCTTAATTTAATGAGGAAACCACATTATACATTGTTGCGATCCGGCCTCGTTTTATGACCGCAGACCACTTAACCAATTTAACTTGCGGTTAATGTTTCCATTGCTTGTCTGCTGTTATCCAGTGATACAGTGTTGTAATGCCGGACTCGACCACAAAACCACAGGCACGCTTATCCAATTAACCCTTTAAACAGTGCTAAAAGCTCCTTATTCCTAGCGGGCGCAACTTAGACATATTATCACACATTAATAGGACTGCAGCTAGCCCTGGGCTGCAGAACTGACAATTTATAGTCCCTTTATTTGACTCAGGGGAACCAGCCGAGCAGAATGCCTTTATTTCATGGCCTGGGTACCCCTTCACCGTCACACTTACACTATAATTTAGTTGCTATCTTATTTTATATTTTTAATGTACCATTTATTTCCTTGACTTTTATTATATCCAATAAAATCTAACTTAGAAAAAAGGTATCTCCTTCGTATCCCTAGTTTGGCTGATTACAAACGTTGACATAAAGGTTCATATTGCACCACTGAAAACTAATTTGAAAACTATTTATTAAACTCCACCAAAAAGAGCACACTTGTGATACCAGGAAAAACCATTTGCATTCAAAATAATATCTTAATCCTCATAAGTATAACCCTCAACAAGTCATCACGGCCTTCCCGCGACCTCTGCGCACCACATGATTGATTCGCTTGGGGATGCCTGTACAATCAGGAACGCTCCACGATTGGATGAAAAGATTGACACGCTCACAGGATGACAGCGCGTTTGCATTGGATCCAGAGATGACCAACCAGCGCGGGTGACGGAGGAACCACGTGATGACGTCACGCGCCAACCAGGCCTGAGGAGGTCGCGTGAAGGCCATGGTGATGTCAGATGCCAACCACAAGATGGCGGAACCTACAGAAGATTGCAGAGGACACTTGGAGATTGATCCGGAATGAGGGATGTTGGGTGCTATATAACAGAGACACTTGGGGGATGTTAGTGTGCCAGCCAAAACTTGAGAAACGTATCTGCCAAAACGTGACCTCGTAACATTGGCCCATTAAATAGTTTGTTTTGCAGAAATCAGTTGTGCCCTGCTTCTTACAGTATCTGATTGCTGAACTTGGAGTGCAGACAGCGATTCCCTGAACCAGGAGCAACGGTGAATATAAATATTTTGTTCTTTATTGGTGTGCAGCAATATCTCTTGTTTAGTGTATTGCTGACTTGCCACCCGCAACATCCATTAACTATTTCGCTGCCCGAGGGGACAGCAACGCATTTTACTAAGAAGCGAAAAGGTGAAGAGTGAAAGCTAGGACAATGGCTCTGGCAACAAGCTCTGAAACGTGTGAAACTATTACAATGAATGAAAATTATAAATACACTTGCTTATTACTTTGTGCTAGAATAATACCCTATTCTTCAGAAATATTTCAGAAAGCAACATTTAAAAATTGCTCCCTTATCTGCTTCAATATTCACAAACACTTTTTTTTCTTTTCAAAAGCTGTTAAAACGGCTCCTTCATCTGGGCCTGGCTGTCTGAATATAAAGTAAATATTAAACTGCAATAAAAAACAAGGAAATATTTCCAACCTTGTTTTATGTAATGACCTAGAAGGACAAAAGAAGTAACTTGCATTTGCTGTAAAACAACTAATTGTCATTGCTTAACCTTGTAGGTTCCTTGTACTGTAGGAACAAAGGGGCATGTTTAAGAGGCAAAGGGGGTAATTCTCCAAACTGTGATAGTACCCCGATCAGCAGCACTATGCAGTTTAGTGAATAGCATCCTAAAGCATCCTAAAGCACATTCCTGTATGTACTAAGCAGCAGAAGTGTTTGGGTGCCGAGGGACCCTCCGCCTCCGGACACTCTGCCGCTGGCCGCTTCGCCAAGTTAGTTTAAGGGATCATTTAGTGATTATGGTATGGGGTTAAGAATAAGGGTTTTAGGGTAAGGAATTAGGTTTTTAGGGTAGGGGAATAGGGTAACGGGTTAAGCTTTAAAGGGTAGGGCATTAGTTAAGGTTTTTTTAGGATAGGGGTTTAGGGTAATAAGAGTTTAGATTAGAGGTCTTTAGGATAAGGGGTAAGGTTAGAGACTTACCTTAACAGAGAAGTGGCCGGCAGAGAGATGTCCCATCGGTAGGGTAAGTGGCAGCTAAACACCAGCAGAGATTTGGTCATGGCTGAACATCCACGACCAAATGTCCTAGACAGCTAAGCGGTTCTATGCCATGACATATATCCTGGCATTGAAAGACACCTAACAGTCAATTCCCTTGAATGTACATAGGACACCTTCTGGCACCAGTTGACACACTATCGCATTTCATCGCTTAGCAAAATGGGCCTAAATCTGGGAGAAATGTCTTCTTTTTTTCTCAGAATTCGACACGTAAAAGTATTTTAATATAATTTCCTAATGATAGTTTGTAAACATGGGAAGCTGTAACAACATTTGCTTAATATATTCCATTTTGTATGATATCATCATTGTGTGTTTATTAATAATAATAGCGTGTTCTTGTATAGCGCTGCTAGTTTTACGTAGCGCTTTACAGAGACATTTTTGCAGGCACAGGTCCCTACGTTTTTGGTGCCTGAGGCACCGGGAGATAAAATGACTTGCCCAAGGTCACAAGGAGCCGATACCAGGAATTGAACCAGGTTCCCCTGCTCTAAACTCAGTGCCAGTCAGTGTCTTTACTCACTGAGCCGCTCCTTCTCCCTGTTTATTAACAGTTTACCGAGGCAACCCCCACCCTTTACCTTGTATTGACTCTCTCAAAAAGGCAGAGTCTGATAAGGGTAGAGGAAACCAAATAAGAGACCCAAAGGAAAGGGATTTGTGCTTCATTTCCTAAGAAACAAAAGCAGCGAAATCATTTGCTTTAAATACAGGTTATTCTTTACAAAATGCTTCATCTTTAAAAGTTTAAAAATGTAAGTGATAAGTGCCTCTATGCAATAAATCAGACAAAAAATAAGTTCAATTATTTTAAAAATTTTAGGGCCAAATGTACTAGTTTCATGTTTAGTGCTCCCAGAGTGGGTAATGTAATCGCTCCTTGAAAACAAGTAAAAAAAAGGTGATGATGTTCACAGGAGTTCACAATTCACACAAGCATGCTGTAAAAACAAGTGGATATCAACAGGGAATTCTAAGTGGCAAAGAGAGCACCACAGCATTCATGCTGATCATTCTAATTAAATTAAAGCATGGAAAGCAATCCATGAGCTATTGCCATGGAATTCCACTTGCAATGCTTTGGTGAACAGTCTTAGCCAAGACAAATATCCATGCTGTGCCCCACATTTTTACAATTTGTCAATCATTGGTGGGCTGCTTTTTTATTGTTATGCCTAAAACAATTTTGGCAACCAGTCTGACCTGGTATATGCTTCCCCCAATAAGGTATAAATGCACATAAGTACACATTTTATCATGTAGTTACTAAGGATGGGCATGTTCGCAGGTTCAGAAAAACAAACTTTGCGGAATTGACTTTGATTCAAACTCCAAGTCGAGCAGTTTGAGAATTCGCTGTTTTAGTCAGAACTCCAAGTCAAACGTAGGAACAAAATATAAGTCAAAACCGAAGAAATGATCATTATAATTATGCTCCAGGCATTATTTGTGTGGAATGGAACTGGGACAACTCACTGGTGCAATATTCCTTGATTTTGCAAAGGCTTTTGATACTGTTGATCATGTTATCTTGCTTAACAAACTCCAGAGCTATGAAATATTATTGATAAGGATATATTATTGAAATGGACTGGTGGGGGTCTATGGAGAAGGATTTAAAGTGATGTTCAGTTTCCATTTTGTATAATCTAATTGTTTTCAGTATCCATTTTGTGAGTGAGAATGTGTATGTGGTGTGAATGAGAGAGTTTCGTTTCTAAGTAGATTTATGACTGTGCCTAAAGTAACGCCCACATTCTTGTGATAGTGTGTACCAGGTATCTATTCATGGCTGTTTGAGCCAGTTCTAACCAAGTTTAATGAGCTGTATGATGATTGGTTTAAGAATTAAGGAGTCGTTAGTATAATCTGCCAGTAACACATTTTGAACAAAGGAAATTAAATGTATAAAGGTTGTATAAAGGTTGCTGCCTGGACACTCCCTGGCAGAGAGAGTCTTGTAGACTTTTGAATGAGTATGATGATACTGTACAATAAACTACTTATTATCAACTGAACCCCGTTTGTCAATTTGGAACATTGACACATGCTTTAAACTGGTTTCTTTCCTACCTATCAGGTAGATCCCAACATGTGTCTATCTCAGGCTCTAACTCCAACCCCTTGGATATCACTTGTGGTGTCCCGCAAGGCTCTGTTCTGGGGCCCCTACTCTTCTCAGTGTTCATCAATAATCTTCATACAGCTTGTAAGGGAGCTTCAATACACATGTATGCAGATGACACAATCATATATGCACACAGCCCTAGCCTCTCCGACCTTGAACACATACGTCAGTCTGACTTTTTGAGACTTGAAAATTGGATTTCCCAAAACAAACTGTTTTTAAACACTGACAAGACTGTAACAATGGTATTTGGGACCAAGGCTACATTTTTAAAGCTTTCAATGACTGAGCTCCAGATCAGAACCAACGCTAGTACCACCCTAACTCCTGTTACTAGTTTTAAATACTTGGGCATATGGTTTGACTTCCATTTAACATTTGGGATGCACATTGATACCCTGACATCCAAAACCTATGCCAAACTAGGTGTACATTACAGGAACAAATCCTCCCTAAGTCTGCTGGTCAGAAAGCGTATCGCACAGCAGATGCTAATGCCAATTATCGACTATGGGGACATAGTATACAGCACGGCACCCCAAACCCACCTTAGCAAACTTGATACCCTCTACAATTCAATATGCCGTTTTGTTCTCCAATGCAACTACAACACACATCACTGCAAAATGCTCAAAGAACTAGATTGGTCATCACTTGAGTCTAGACGCAACGTTTATTTTTTCTTTCTTGCCTTCAAATACTTTCTGGGCAAGCAGCTCGTCTATCTGAACAAGCTCTTCACCCTACCACAAGCAGCACTTATCACCTGAGATCTGACTCCAAAAGACTGTTTATGATCCCATGGTTCAGCAAAGTATCCGGTTGCTCCTCCTTCTCTTACCGTGGACTCCAAAACTGGAACAATCTACCAGAGACTCTCACATCCACCACCAGTCTAAGTTCTTTCAAAACTAAAGCTGTCTCACATTTTAATCTGGTCTATAACTGTTACATTCGCCTATAATATATATTATCTCTAACTGTGCATGCAATGTCTTGTATATAATGTACTGTCTACCCTGTTCACTTATGTACTGTGTATATATATATATATATATATATATATATATATATATATATATATATATATTGTGACGTCTCAGTCCCAGTGTCGGATCTTTTGTCCAGATCAAAGGCAGGAAACACTGTACTTTCTAAGCAGAGGTTTATTTACACGGTACAAAGCAGGTACAGGGTTAACTCATAACACAAAACAGAAACAAAAGACCTAACTCCTTCCAGGAGTACTGACTAATACTGCTTAGTCCCTAACTAATCGTGGGAGAACTAAACTCTTTCCCCACTTTACCCAGTGTACCTGCAGCAGGTCCCCTTTCAGTGTCTCACAGGGCTGTCTGTGTGTGCCTTCCCAGATCAGTATAGGAGTCTGCGTCTCTCATCCTCTCTTTATAACTCTCAACAATGTGTGTCTGGCAGCATGGGGGGGGGGGGGGGATCTCTGTATCACTTCCTGACTATACAGGCTAGGCTAATTAGCTCATTAACTCACGGCTGAACAGACCTTTCCAGAATGATTAACTCTATGAGAGCTGTAAAGTCCCACAACTGCCCCATTCTAGCCCTTAGAGGGCAGTGACGGCATCACAATAAATAAATATATATATATATATATATATATATATATATATATATATATATATATATATACAAATATAACTGTATGCTCATCTGCATGTCTTAGGCAGGTCTGCAACCCCGCCTTTCCCCATCACCAGTGGAAGTGCTGTATGCTGGGTGATGATGGGGAAAGGCGGGGTTGCAGACCTGCCTAAGACATGCAGATGAGCATACAGTTATATTTGCATATTTGCTTTCCTGTGGAGGGTTTTTGTCACTTTTTTTACTCACCATAACTTAACTCAGTATTATGGTTTATATATATATATATATATATATATATATATATATATATATATATATATATATATATATATATATATATATATATATATATATATATATATATACTACATTCATTTGATAATTATTTTTAATATTACATTTTATCTATTTTATCTATATGGTGCTACTATATATTCCCCCTTTTTTAATGTGTGTGTGTATGTATATATATATACACACACATATATACACACATTAAAAAAGGGGGAATATATAGTAGCGCCAGATAGATAAAATAGATAAAATGTAATAATAAAAATTATTATCAAATGAATGTAGTAGCGAAATGTGAAAAAGTATTATATGTGTCTACTCAATTAATAAATGAACATATGAAATAAAATATTATGTAGAAACAAACAATACCAACAACATAAAACAAAGAAAAAACAGTCCCTTAAAAGTCCACCAATTTTTAATAATCCCAAATTCCCCCCCGGATGCGCATCTAAATTATACGACCAATTTAAATTGAAAGGGATCAAGACGATCGGAGACATTCTGAGCCTAGGGAAACTCTTGAGCTACCAAAATTTACGTGCTAAATATGATATACCACAATTGGATACATTCAAATACCTCCAAATTAGACATTTCATCCAGACAATATCCCCGAATCCAGAATTTCCCCCTCTCACTAAGTTCGACAGACTATGCAGAGATAGCTCTCACCAAAAAGAGCTAATATCAAAAATCTACACAGAACTGGAGATATCAGCGGACCCTCTAACTCATGACTATATGCAAAAATGGGCTGCTGACCTGAATATAAATATCAATAGAGAGGATTGGGATGATATTTGGGAAGTAGCCTCAGGAGCACAACAACCAAAGAAAATATTTACAAAATAATGTTCTACTGGTATCTCACTCCAGTGAGACTAAAGCAAATCTATCCTCTGGCATTTGATCTATGTTGGAGAGGCTGTGGACAAAAGGGCGACATGGCCCACATCTGGTGGTCATGTCCGGAAATTAAGAAGTATTGGGATATGGTCCAAATTTTACTAAAAGAGGTTACCAGCCTCGACTTACATATTGATCCATTGACCTTCCTACTGGCCAGGCCAATGAAAGAAATTGACCGCCCAGTTAGGAAAATAATCTCCTTCATCCTCACAGTGGCGAGATGTGAGGTTGCGGCCTCTTGGAAGAAAGTACCTCCCCCCTCCAAAGGAAAGCTAAAAAATAGAATAAACGAAGTAATGCTTATGGAAAAACTAACTGCGCTCCTTAAGCAAAACACGACAGCTTTCTGTAGAATTTGGGAACCATGGATAACTTTATAGAATGAGTCAAACTCACCAAGGTATAGCCAAGAAGATAATACGTCGAGGAAAAGGAAGCCGGTGACAACCAGTACTTCATAAGAGCCCGTCCAAGATGGACATCCAGTGACCAGGGTAAACACACCACCATTATTCTGCTAAACACACCACCACCCCTCCCCCCGCCTCCTTTCTCCCCCCCCCCCCTATTTTTTCATGGCCTCTCCATTTTCGGTAGGCCACATGCTTCTAGCAACAGGTTTTGCCATCTTTCCCCTCCAAAACATACAAAAATGTTTCTGTATTAGGCAATGTATATTGCCCCCTGTATTATGTATGTAATAAAAATATTTGAGAAAAAAAAAAGTCCAACAGAAAATGCTTCAGGTGGAGAGGTAGATGGCAGCTTTAAGAAGGATGAACCACATCCAGACGTAAACTTAAGAGGAAGAGAAAGAAGAAAGCGCACGCCCCAGAGCATAAAAAATGACATTTAATGAAGGGAATAGGGAAGGGAGGGAAAAGTCTCCCTCACATAGGTAGATAAAATAAGGGCATGTGTGAAAATCAATATCACCGCCAACTGTGCGATTCCGCAATGGTATTCTCCCCGAAATGAGCAGTAATCAGCTGGAACTAGATGGTGCCTCAAGCCGAACTCTGGGAACTCCAGGCTCTGCTCTTGTTGTTGAATATCAAAATCGCGGCCTCCGCTGTGCTCCGACCACGACCTGGCCTAGTCGCGCTCACTGCGTGATGATGTTGTGTCGTTGTAAATTCGTCCTGACACGTTTCGTCACTAGGCGATTTTTTCAAAGCAGTATGGGGAATTTCTAGATAGGATGATATATATACCATACAGGTTGCCTAGCAACCCATGCAGAGGCTCAATCTGCTGATTTAATTGGATAAGTCCCCATAAATAACATATTGTGAAGAGTTAGGAACTATAAAACAGAGCAAATATCTCAAGTACTGCTACAACTCATTTTATTCTGCCACATCGTCGGTTTTTCCCTGGCGTTTTCCTAGAATGCGACGCACTTCACGGGGAGCATGCCGCATTCATTTTGCATTCTCAGCCACGGGTCATGCGCGGGTCATGCGCGGTTGACGCGCGGTTGATGCGTTTATTGAGAATAGTGCGGATTTAATAGGATGCAATTCTTCGCGTGCCCGCCAGATGGCAGATATTCATGAATTGTAATGCGCATGCGCTTCAGTAATGTATCGACTTGCAGGTGTTTCGTTTAAAAAAGATACCACAGTGTGCTATTGTAACTTGGCCTTGAGACTGAAGGAAGAGGTTGCAAAAATGTATCAATTTAGGCTTTTCATATTAAAGAAAGACAAAGACCAGTTTCTGTTACAGTATTCTCCAGAGAGCCTCCGCCATGAGTGTTCAAGTGCAGCCCGCTTTCCAAAAACCCGACAGAAGTTACGCGTATTTGATATGGGCCGCGATTAATGCAACAGATGATAAGATGGCAACAGTTGTTCAAATTTATTAGTATTTTATCGAAAACTATGACTTTTACAATTTTTTGCCAGCTCCTCATACGTGTTAGCGTGCAAGAAGGAAAAGGCTATGTAGCGATCCCTGTTTTTATCGTATTGAGCCACAATTTGTTGGAGGGTATTGGTGTGTATCACCGGCTTTTTCCTGTATCTATGCTCATGCAGACGGCAAAAGGCGAAAGGTCGTGTTAAAACCAACTAAGAAATGACAATCGCTGCCAAGCAATGTACCAGCACCAGCACCGGCTTCCTATAACGGTCCCACCGTCAGTAACAACCCTTGCTGTCTGTCCAGCGAGGCAGAGCCGGATTTCGGGTGCAGTTTCGATCAAGCTTGCATGTAACTAAGCAATTTCCAGCCTCATCAGCTGACTACAGGTGTAGTCGTCCCGCTGCCAACTATCGACGTGGATGATCAAGAACACTGGACTGGCAGTGGCCCGGCGCCGGCGCCAGCAGAATGGGAAATTCTATGGTGAGTATTGTTGCCGTATTATTTTCTGTGTTTTTTTTATTTTGACATTACAGTGTCAATATCGGCGCGATTCAAAAGTCAAGCGATTCTCCTGTAAGCAATATCATTGGCTGAGCGGCTTCTCCAGTACTGTACTGCAGATACTGAACAATTGGTGGAACGCTAGGTGCATGCGCATTGGAACCTTCTTGAAACGCATATGCGTGTCATTACATCGACGGTAGGCGCATGCGCATGTGAACAGGAGACGCCCCCCGAGAAAATTATTGGCGGGACTGGCTGGGAACGTCTTTAGGGGACTGACCATTACAGTAAAACTTTTTATTTTGTTTTTCCTCAGAAAAGAAAACGGCTAATGGAGGGATTTCGATGGATAATATCGCTTTGTGTAACAATGCCTGCACATTGCTGAATCGGATTTAAAAACCCACGTACCGGAGTCTACAGTTTAGTGGCCGTTGTTATTGATTAGGATAGAATACTGTACCTGAAACAGTATGCTGATGTTTTCCGGCCGTACAGTATACAATACTTTTTTATATACAGTATACTGTGTAACAAACCCGAAAAAATAAAAACTATGCATTTATTCTACATGTATTACAGTACTGTACATACAGTATGTGTCTTCTATACAGTGCCAGTACATACAGTACAGTATGTGTCTTCTTTTTTTTTTAATACTCTTGTACTGAGCATGCCTACAGTATACAGTACAGTATGCCTGGACAGTAGTGTACATTCTAGAAACACTGTATTTTGTTACAGTAGCAAAGGAGCCAATGGAACAATGTAACACAAATCAACATGTTCTTTTATTGGTGGAGAAACTACAAAAACATTTATTTACAAATACTGTACACTGTAGAAACATTTTAAATGCACAGCAATTCAAAACATCAACAGGTGTATGGTTTACTGCTACAGTAGTGAAAACATTTAGATATAGAAAGTAAAAAACATTTACAGTCAGTCACATGTTTTAAAAACAAATTCTTTATTCATATATATACAAAACGCAACATCTCCTTTATTAAAGAACGGCAAGTCAAAACATATACTGTCGGATGGTGTGCAAAACAGTCTGCACCAGTACAGTCCTCGAGGGCAGCAAACAGGCCCGGTTTTCAGGGTAACCTTTGAAAACCGTGCCTGTTTGCGGCCCTCAGGGACTGGAATTGTGCAGGTCCCGTGTGTGTGTACAGCAAGTTAAACATTTCTGTATAAATGCAAGTTAAAACTTACAAACATTTTTTTATTGATACAAGTTAAAACACACAACATCTCCTTTATTTAAGTACAGCAGGTCAAAACATGTACAGTACCGTACAGTACAGTTCAGCACAACAGTATGGTCTTACCTGTGATTAAAAAAAATCTTTATTCATAAAATACAGTATACAAAACTCAACATCTCCTTTATTAAAGAAACATATACAGTACAGTGGGATGGTGTGCAAAACAGTCAGTCAGGCCTGCACCACTACAGTCCTCGAGGGCAGCAAACAGGCACGGTTTTCAGGACAACCTTGAAAACCGGGTCTGTTTGCGGCCCTCCGGGACTGGAATTGTGTAGGTCCTGTGTGTGTGTACAGCAAGTTAAAACATTTCTGTATAAATACAAGTTAAAACACATAACAACATCTCTTTTATTTAAGTACAGCAGGTGAAAACATGTACAGCACAGTTCAGCACAACAGTATGGTCTTACAGTTCCCGTGATTAAATCAGAAAGTCCACCAGATTGTCCGTCCATGGCCGATTCCTTGCATGGCGCAAAACGCCATTAATGCAGTCTCAAACACCTTTCATTACAGGATCTGTAATTGTATAAAAGCGCCGCATTTCATCCAGAATGGTCTTTCTTAAATTGGTAGGAAGCGCCTTTTTTACGCGATTTCCTTCGTAGTTCACTCTGACGGCCCAGTCGCAGAACAACGAGTAGGGCACATGGTGCTTAAAAAGTAACAAGGCATATTTGTGGGGTGCACCAGCACTCATCACCCTATACTTCTCCCTGAGCGCTGGTGGCAGATCGCACAGGGTGATGTCGGGCATCATATCGATGCGAGCGAATGTAGGTCTTCTGCGAGCGGGTGTGCTTGAGGCGACGGGCGATGGTAGGTTGTCTGGGAGGAAGCTTTCATCCGGTCTTGGTCGCCGTGTTGTCTCCTGGCGTGGTCTTGACGGGGTTGTCATGTCCTCCTCAACGGCATACATGTACACTAAATCTTCTGGTTGAGGGGGTGCGCTTGGTGATGGAAGGGTGTTGATGCTCCCATTCATCACATCCATGCCACCCTCCTGCTCCGGCGTCGGGGAAACAGGGGCATTAACACTGAGCAAATGATGTATACCCGCTATGTCAGCCTCTATCTTCACCATCCGTCGATCCATCCGTTGATCCATATGTTGCATCCGTTGATCCATATCTAGCATCCGTTGATCCATATGTAGCATCCGTTGCTCCACATTTAGCATGGTCTCCAGAAGGAAATCTATCTTTGCTAGCACAATAGAGTTCCCGGGGAGATCCACACTTATCCCATTCAGCATCCAGTCTAACGAGCTGCTTCTTGTGCATGGCGTGTGGACATCTGGGTGGATGGGTGCAACGGAGGATAAGATGGGGGTTCCATGGAGAGAAGCGGCAGTGTCGTCGAAGAAGGGTGGAGGAGGTGACCTGTGGATATCCGGTAGAGGAGAAGCAGCAGCGTCGTCG